>NW_023494087.1:0-55000 GCF_013265735.2 Oncorhynchus mykiss
AATTTCAACTCTTTGTCCGTTTTTTCCCACAAGGCTGAAATATGTGCCCTCGCTTTGAAATAAGTAAGCAAGGTTAGTTTGTATTTCATCCAACAATCTGTGCTACAAATTATGGCTACAGTATATGCAATTTCTTCCACTTTTTGAGTGACACAAAGATGCTTATCTAAATGGTGGAAATGCAACAGCTGTTAATCAGGCTCACTTTGACTTTACATAGTGCACCAAGAGATAAGTTTCTCGCTTACGGCCACACCGGCCTGAGTACGCCTGATCTCGTCCGATCTCGGAAGCTAAGCAGGGTCGGGCCTGGTTAGTACTTGGATGGGAGACCGCCTGGGAATACCAGGTGCTGTAAGCTTTTTGTCACTGCCTTGTGGAATTTCAACTCTTTGTCCGTTTTTTCCCACAAGGCTGAAATATGTGCCCTCGCTTTGAAATAAGTAAGCAAGGTTAGTTTGTATTTCATCCAACAATCTGTGCTACAAATTATGGCTACAGTATATGCAATTTCATCCACTTTTGAGATTGCCTTTCGCTTACGGCCACACCGGCCTGAGTACGCCTGATCTCGTCCGATCTCGGAAGCTAAGCAGGGTCGGGCCTGGTTAGTACTTGGATGGGAGACCGCCTGGGAATACCAGGTGCTGTAAGCTTTTTGTCACTGCCTTGTGGAATTTCAACTCTTTGTCCGTTTTTTCCCACAAGGCTGAAATATGTGCCCTCGCTTTGAAATAAGTAAGCAAGGTTAGTTTGTATTTCATCCAACAATCTGTGCTACAAATTATGGCTACAGTATATGCAATTTCTTCCACTTTTTGAGTGACACAAAGATGCTTATCTAAATGGTGGAAATGCAACAGCTGTTAATCAGGCTCACTTTGACTTTACATAGTGCACCAAGAGATAATTTCTCGCTTACGGCCACACCGGCCTGAGTACGCCTGATCTCGTCCGATCTCGGAAGCTAAGCAGGGTCGGGCCTGGTTAGTACTTGGATGGGAGACCGCCTGGGAATACCAGGTGCTGTAAGCTTTTTGTCACTGCCTTGTGGAATTTCAACTCTTTGTCCGTTTTTTCCCACAAGGCTGAAATATGTGCCCTCGCTTTGAAATAAGTAAGCAAGGTTAGTTTGTATTTCATCCAACAATCTGTGCTACAAATTATGGCTACAGTATATGCAATTTCTTCCACTTTTTGAGTGACACAAAGATGCTTATCTAAATGGTGGAAATGCAACAGCTGTTAATCAGGCTCACTTTGACTTTACATAGTGCACCAAGAGATAATTTCTCGCTTACGGCCACACCGGCCTGAGTACGCCTGATCTCGTCCGATCTCGGAAGCTAAGCAGGGTCGGGCCTGGTTAGTACTTGGATGGGAGACCGCCTGGGAATACCAGGTGCTGTAAGCTTTTTGTCACTGCCTTGTGGAATTTCAACTCTTTGTCCGTTTTTTTCCCACAAGGCTGAAATATGTGCCCTCGCTTTGAAATAAGTAAGCAAGGTTAGTTTGTATTTCATCCAACAATCTGTGCTACAAATTATGGCTACAGTATATGCAATTTCTTCCACTTTTTGAGTGACACAAAGATGCTTATCTAAATGGTGGAAATGCAACAGCTGTTAATCAGGCTCACTTTGACTTTACATAGGTGCACCAAGAGATAAGTTTCTCGCTTACGGCCACACCGGCCTGAGTACGCCTGATCTCGTCCGATCTCGGAAGCTAAGCAGGGTCGGGCCTGGTTAGTACTTGGATGGGAGACCGCCTGGGAATACCAGGTGCTGTAAGCTTTTTGTCACTGCCTTGTGGAATTTCAACTCTTTGTCCGTTTTTTCCCACAAGGCTGAAATATGTGCCCTCGCTTTGAAATAAGTAAGCAAGGTTAGTTTGTATTTCATCCAACAATCTGTGCTACAAATTATGGCTACAGTATATGCAATTTCATCCACTTTTTGAGATTGCCTTTCGCTTACGGCCACACCGGCCTGAGTACGCCTGATCTCGTCCGATCTCGGAAGCTAAGCAGGGTCGGGCCTGGTTAGTACTTGGATGGGAGACCGCCTGGGAATACCAGGTGCTGTAAGCTTTTTGTCACTGCCTTGTGGAATTTCAACTCTTTGTCCGTTTTTTCCCACAAGGCTGAAATATGTGCCCTCGCTTTGAAATAAGTAAGCAAGGTTAGTTTGTATTTCATCCAACAATCTGTGCTACAAATTATGGCTACAGTATATGCAATTTCTTCCACTTTTTGAGTGACACAAAGATGCTTATCTAAATGGTGGAAATGCAACAGCTGTTAATCAGGCTCACTTTGACTTTACATAGTGCACCAAGAGATAATTTCTCGCTTACGGCCACACCGGCCTGAGTACGCCTGATCTCGTCCGATCTCGGAAGCTAAGCAGGGTCGGGCCTGGTTAGTACTTGGATGGGAGACCGCCTGGGAATACCAGGTGCTGTAAGCTTTTTGTCACTGCCTTGTGGAATTTCAACTCTTTGTCCGTTTTTTCCCACAAGGCTGAAATATGTGCCCTCGCTTTGAAATAAGTAAGCAAGGTTAGTTTGTATTTCATCCAACAATCTGTGCTACAAATTATGGCTACAGTATATGCAATTTCTTCCACTTTTTGAGTGACACAAAGATGCTTATCTAAATGGTGGAAATGCAACAGCTGTTAATCAGGCTCACTTTGACTTTACATAGTGCACCAAGAGATAGTTTCTCGCTTACGGCCACACCGGCCTGAGTACGCCTGATCTCGTCCGATCTCGGAAGCTAAGCAGGGTCGGGCCTGGTTAGTACTTGGATGGGAGACCGCCTGGGAATACCAGGTGCTGTAAGCTTTTTGTCACTGCCTTGTGGAATTTCAACTCTTTGTCCGTTTTTTCCCACAAGGCTGAAATATGTGCCCTCGCTTTGAAATAAGTAAGCAAGGTTAGTTTGTATTTCATCCAACAATCTGTGCTACAAATTATGGCTACAGTATATGCAATTTCATTCCACTTTTTGAGATTGCCTTTCGCTTACGGCCACACCGGCCTGAGTACGCCTGATCTCGTCCGATCTCGGAAGCTAAGCAGGGTCGGGCCTGGTTAGTACTTGGATGGGAGACCGCCTGGGAATACCAGGTGCTGTAAGCTTTTTGTCACTGCCTTGTGGAATTTCAACTCTTTGTCCGTTTTTTCCCACAAGGCTGAAATATGTGCCCTCGCTTTGAAATAAGTAAGCAAGGTTAGTTTGTATTTCATCCAACAATCTGTGCTACAAATTATGGCTACAGTATATGCAATTTCTTCCACTTTTTGAGTGACACAAAGATGCTTATCTAAATGGTGGAAATGCAACAGCTGTTAATCAGGCTCACTTTGACTTTACATAGTGCACCAAGAGATAATTTCTCGCTTACGGCCACACCGGCCTGAGTACGCCTGATCTCGTCCGATCTCGGAAGCTAAGCAGGGTCGGGCCTGGTTAGTACTTGGATGGGAGACCGCCTGGGAATACCAGGTGCTGTAAGCTTTTTGTCACTGCCTTGTGGAATTTCAACTCTTTGTCCGTTTTTTCCCACAAGGCTGAAATATGTGCCCTCGCTTTGAAATAAGTAAGCAAGGTTAGTTTGTATTTCATCCAACAATCTGTGCTACAAATTATGGCTACAGTATATGCAATTTCATCCACTTTTTGAGATTGCCTTTCGCTTACGGCCACACCGGCCTGAGTACGCCTGATCTCGTCCGATCTCGGAAGCTAAGCAGGGTCGGGCCTGGTTAGTACTTGGATGGGAGACCGCCTGGGAATACCAGGTGCTGTAAGCTTTTTGTCACTGCCTTGTGGAATTTCAACTCTTTGTCCGTTTTTTCCCACAAGGCTGAAATATGTGCCCTCGCTTTGAAATAAGTAAGCAAGGTTAGTTTGTATTTCATCCAACAATCTGTGCTACAAATTATGGCTACAGTATATGCAATTTCTTCCACTTTTTGAGTGACACAAAGATGCTTATCTAAATGGTGGAAATGCAACAGCTGTTAATCAGGCTCACTTTGACTTTACATAGTGCACCAAGAGATAATTTCTCGCTTACGGCCACACCGGCCTGAGTACGCCTGATCTCGTCCGATCTCGGAAGCTAAGCAGGGTCGGGCCTGGTTAGTACTTGGATGGGAGACCGCCTGGGAATACCAGGTGCTGTAAGCTTTTTGTCACTGCCTTGTGGAATTTCAACTCTTTGTCCGTTTTTTCCCACAAGGCTGAAATATGTGCCCTCGCTTTGAAATAAGTAAGCAAGGTTAGTTTGTATTTCATCCAACAATCTGTGCTACAAATTATGGCTACAGTATATGCAATTTCATCCACTTTTTGAGATTGCCTTTCGCTTACGGCCACACCGGCCTGAGTACGCCTGATCTCGTCCGATCTCGGAAGCTAAGCAGGGTCGGGCCTGGTTAGTACTTGGATGGGAGACCGCCTGGGAATACCAGGTGCTGTAAGCTTTTTGTCACTGCCTTGTGGAATTTCAACTCTTTGTCCGTTTTTTCCCACAAGGCTGAAATATGTGCCCTCGCTTTGAAATAAGTAAGCAAGGTTAGTTTGTATTTCATCCAACAATCTGTGCTACAAATTATGGCTACAGTATATGCAATTTCTTCCACTTTTTGAGTGACACAAAGATGCTTATCTAAATGGTGGAAATGCAACAGCTGTTAATCAGGCTCACTTTGACTTTACATAGTGCACCAAGAGATAATTTCTCGCTTACGGCCACACCGGCCTGAGTACGCCTGATCTCGTCCGATCTCGGAAGCTAAGCAGGGTCGGGCCTGGTTAGTACTTGGATGGGAGACCGCCTGGGAATACCAGGTGCTGTAAGCTTTTTGTCACTGCCTTGTGGAATTTCAACTCTTTGTCCGTTTTTTCCCACAAGGCTGAAATATGTGCCCTCGCTTTGAAATAAGTAAGCAAGGTTAGTTTGTATTTCATCCAACAATCTGTGCTACAACTACAAATTATGGCTACAGTATATGCAATTTCATCCACTTTTTGAGATTGCCTTTCGCTTACGGCCACACCGGCCTGAGTACGCCTGATCTCGTCCGATCTCGGAAGCTAAGCAGGGTCGGGCCTGGTTAGTACTTGGATGGGAGACCGCCTGGGAATACCAGGTGCTGTAAGCTTTTTGTCACTGCCTTGTGGAATTTCAACTCTTTGTCCGTTTTTTCCACAAGGCTGAAATATGTGCCCTCGCTTTGAAATAAGTAAGCAAGGTTAGTTTGTATTTCATCCAACAATCTGTGCTACAAATTATGGCTACAGTATATGCAATTTCTTCCACTTTTTGAGTGACACAAAGATGCTTATCTAAATGGTGGAAATGCAACAGCTGTTAATCAGGCTCACTTTGACTTTACATAGTGCACCAAGAGATAATTTCTCGCTTACGGCCACACCGGCCTGAGTACGCCTGATCTCGTCCGATCTCGGAAGCTAAGCAGGGTCGGGCCTGGTTAGTACTTGGATGGGAGACCGCCTGGGAATACCAGGTGCTGTAAGCTTTTTGTCACTGCCTTGTGGAATTTCAACTCTTTGTCCGTTTTTTCCCACAAGGCTGAAATATGTGCCCTCGCTTTGAAATAAGTAAGCAAGGTTAGTTTGTATTTCATCCAACAATCTGTGCTACAAATTATGGCTACAGTATATGCAATTTCATCCACTTTTTGAGATTGCCTTTCGCTTACGGCCACACCGGCCTGAGTACGCCTGATCTCGTCCGATCTCGGAAGCTAAGCAGGGTCGGGCCTGGTTAGTACTTGGATGGGAGACCGCCTGGGAATACCAGGTGCTGTAAGCTTTTTGTCACTGCCTTGTGGAATTTCAACTCTTTGTCCGTTTTTTCCCACAAGGCTGAAATATGTGCCCTCGCTTTGAAATAAGTAAGCAAGGTTAGTTTGTATTTCATCCAACAATCTGTGCTACAAATTATGGCTACAGTATATGCAATTTCTTCCACTTTTTGAGTGACACAAAGATGCTTATCTAAATGGTGGAAATGCAACAGCTGTTAATCAGGCTCACTTTGACTTTACATAGTGCACCAAGAGATAATTTCTCGCTTACGGCCACACCGGCCTGAGTACGCCTGATCTCGTCCGATCTCGGAAGCTAAGCAGGGTCGGGCCTGGTTAGTACTTGGATGGGAGACCGCCTGGGAATACCAGGTGCTGTAAGCTTTTTGTCACTGCCTTGTGGAATTTCAACTCTTTGTCCGTTTTTTTCCCACAAGGCTGAAATATGTGCCCTCGCTTTGAAATAAGTAAGCAAGGTTAGTTTGTATTTCATCCAACAATCTGTGCTACAAATTATGGCTACAGTATATGCAATTTCTTCCACTTTTTGAGTGACACAAAGATGCTTATCTAAATGGTGGAAATGCAACAGCTGTTAATCAGGCTCACTTTGACTTTACATAGTGCACCAAGAGATAATTTCTCGCTTACGGCCACACCGGCCTGAGTACGCCTGATCTCGTCCGATCTCGGAAGCTAAGCAGGGTCGGGCCTGGTTAGTACTTGGATGGGAGACCGCCTGGGAATACCAGGTGCTGTAAGCTTTTTGTCACTGCCTTGTGGAATTTCAACTCTTTGTCCGTTTTTTCCCACAAGGCTGAAATATGTGCCCTCGCTTTGAAATAAGTAAGCAAGGTTAGTTTGTATTTCATCCAACAATCTGTGCTACAAATTATGGCTACAGTATATGCAATTTCATCCACTTTTTGAGATTGCCTTTCGCTTACGGCCACACCGGCCTGAGTACGCCTGATCTCGTCCGATCTCGGAAGCTAAGCAGGGTCGGGCCTGGTTAGTACTTGGATGGGAGACCGCCTGGGAATACCAGGTGCTGTAAGCTTTTTGTCACTGCCTTGTGGAATTTCAACTCTTTGTCCGTTTTTTCCCACAAGGCTGAAATATGTGCCCTCGCTTTGAAATAAGTAAGCAAGGTTAGTTTGTATTTCATCCAACAATCTGTGCTACAAATTATGGCTACAGTATATGCAATTTCTTCCACTTTTTGAGTGACACAAAGATGCTTATCTAAATGGTGGAAATGCAACAGCTGTTAATCAGGCTCACTTTGACTTTACATAGTGCACCAAGAGATAATTTCTCGCTTACGGCCACACCGGCCTGAGTACGCCTGATCTCGTCCGATCTCGGAAGCTAAGCAGGGTCGGGCCTGGTTAGTACTTGGATGGGAGACCGCCTGGGAATACCAGGTGCTGTAAGCTTTTTGTCACTGCCTTGTGGAATTTCAACTCTTTGTCCGTTTTTTCCCACAAGGCTGAAATATGTGCCCTCGCTTTGAAATAAGTAAGCAAGGTTAGTTTGTATTTCATCCAACAATCTGTGCTACAAATTATGGCTACAGTATATGCAATTTCATCCACTTTTTGAGATTGCCTTTCGCTTACGGCCACACCGGCCTGAGTACGCCTGATCTCGTCCGATCTCGGAAGCTAAGCAGGGTCGGGCCTGGTTAGTACTTGGATGGGAGACCGCCTGGGAATACCAGGTGCTGTAAGCTTTTTGTCACTGCCTTGTGGAATTTCAACTCTTTGTCCGTTTTTTTCCCACAAGGCTGAAATATGTGCCCTCGCTTTGAAATAAGTAAGCAAGGTTAGTTTGTATTTCATCCAACAATCTGTGCTACAAATTATGGCTACAGTATATGCAATTTCTTCCACTTTTTGAGTGACACAAAGATGCTTATCTAAATGGTGGAAATGCAACAGCTGTTAATCAGGCTCACTTTGACTTTACATAGTGCACCAAGAGATAATTTCTCGCTTACGGCCACACCGGCCTGAGTACGCCTGATCTCGTCCGATCTCGGAAGCTAAGCAGGGTCGGGCCTGGTTAGTACTTGGATGGGAGACCGCCTGGGAATACCAGGTGCTGTAAGCTTTTTGTCACTGCCTTGTGGAATTTCAACTCTTTGTCCGTTTTTTCCCACAAGGCTGAAATATGTGCCCTCGCTTTGAAATAAGTAAGCAAGGTTAGTTTGTATTTCATCCAACAATCTGTGCTACAAATTATGGCTACAGTATATGCAATTTCATCCACTTTTTGAGATTGCCTTTCGCTTACGGCCACACCGGCCTGAGTACGCCTGATCTCGTCCGATCTCGGAAGCTAAGCAGGGTCGGGCCTGGTTAGTACTTGGATGGGAGACCGCCTGGGAATACCAGGTGCTGTAAGCTTTTTGTCACTGCCTTGTGGAATTTCAACTCTTTGTCCGTTTTTTTCCCACAAGGCTGAAATATGTGCCCTCGCTTTGAAATAAGTAAGCAAGGTTAGTTTGTATTTCATCCAACAATCTGTGCTACAAATTATGGCTACAGTATATGCAATTTCTTCCACTTTTTGAGTGACACAAAGATGCTTATCTAAATGGTGGAAATGCAACAGCTGTTAATCAGGCTCACTTTGACTTTACATAGTGCTCCTTTCGCTTACGGCCACACCGGCCTGAGTACGCCTGATCTCGTCCGATCTCGGAAGCTAAGCAGGGTCGGGCCTGGTTAGTACTTGGATGGGAGACCGCCTGGGAATACCAGGTGCTGTAAGCTTTTTGTCACTGCCTTGTGGAATTTCAACTCTTTGTCCGTTTTTTCCCACAAGGCTGAAATATGTGCCCTCGCTTTGAAATAAGTAAGCAAGGTTAGTTTGTATTTCATCCAACAATCTGTGCTACAAATTATGGCTACAGTATATGCAATTTCTTCCACTTTTTGAGTGACACAAAGATGCTTATCTAAATGGTGGAAATGCAACAGCTGTTAATCAGGCTCACTTTGACTTTACATAGTGCACCAAGAGATAATTTCTCGCTTACGGCCACACCGGCCTGAGTACGCCTGATCTCGTCCGATCTCGGAAGCTAAGCAGGGTCGGGCCTGGTTAGTACTTGGATGGGAGACCGCCTGGGAATACCAGGTGCTGTAAGCTTTTTGTCACTGCCTTGTGGAATTTCAACTCTTTGTCCGTTTTTTCCCACAAGGCTGAAATATGTGCCCTCGCTTTGAAATAAGTAAGCAAGGTTAGTTTGTATTTCATCCAACAATCTGTGCTACAAATTATGGCTACAGTATATGCAATTTCATCCACTTTTTGAGATTGCCTTTCGCTTACGGCCACACCGGCCTGAGTACGCCTGATCTCGTCCGATCTCGGAAGCTAAGCAGGGTCGGGCCTGGTTAGTACTTGGATGGGAGACCGCCTGGGAATACCAGGTGCTGTAAGCTTTTTGTCACTGCCTTGTGGAATTTCAACTCTTTGTCCGTTTTTTCCCACAAGGCTGAAATATGTGCCCTCGCTTTGAAATAAGTAAGCAAGGTTAGTTTGTATTTCATCCAACAATCTGTGCTACAAATTATGGCTACAGTATATGCAATTTCTTCCACTTTTTGAGTGACACAAAGATGCTTATCTAAATGGTGGAAATGCAACAGCTGTTAATCAGGCTCACTTTGACTTTACATAGTGCACCAAGAGATAATTTCTCGCTTACGGCCACACCGGCCTGAGTACGCCTGATCTCGTCCGATCTCGGAAGCTAAGCAGGGTCGGGCCTGGTTAGTACTTGGATGGGAGACCGCCTGGGAATACCAGGTGCTGTAAGCTTTTTGTCACTGCCTTGTGGAATTTCAACTCTTTGTCCGTTTTTTCCCACAAGGCTGAAATATGTGCCCTCGCTTTGAAATAAGTAAGCAAGGTTAGTTTGTATTTCATCCAACAATCTGTGCTACAAATTATGGCTACAGTATATGCAATTTCATCCACTTTTTGAGATTGCCTTTCGCTTACGGCCACACCGGCCTGAGTACGCCTGATCTCGTCCGATCTCGGAAGCTAAGCAGGGTCGGGCCTGGTTAGTACTTGGATGGGAGACCGCCTGGGAATACCAGGTGCTGTAAGCTTTTTGTCACTGCCTTGTGGAATTTCAACTCTTTGTCCGTTTTTTCCCACAAGGCTGAAATATGTGCCCTCGCTTTGAAATAAGTAAGCAAGGTTAGTTTGTATTTCATCCAACAATCTGTGCTACAAATTATGGCTACAGTATATGCAATTTCTTCCACTTTTTGAGTGACACAAAGATGCTTATCTAAATGGTGGAAATGCAACAGCTGTTAATCAGGCTCACTTTGACTTTACATAGTGCACCAAGAGATAATTTCTCGCTTACGGCCACACCGGCCTGAGTACGCCTGATCTCGTCCGATCTCGGAAGCTAAGCAGGGTCGGGCCTGGTTAGTACTTGGATGGGAGACCGCCTGGGAATACCAGGTGCTGTAAGCTTTTTGTCACTGCCTTGTGGAATTTCAACTCTTTGTCCGTTTTTTCCCACAAGGCTGAAATATGTGCCCTCGCTTTGAAATAAGTAAGCAAGGTTAGTTTGTATTTCATCCAACAATCTGTGCTACAAATTATGGCTACAGTATATGCAATTTCTTCCACTTTTTGAGTGACACAAAGATGCTTATCTAAATGGTGGAAATGCAACAGCTGTTAATCAGGCTCACTTTGACTTTACATAGTGCACCAAGAGATAGTTTCTCGCTTACGGCCACACCGGCCTGAGTACGCCTGATCTCGTCCGATCTCGGAAGCTAAGCAGGGTCGGGCCTGGTTAGTACTTGGATGGGAGACCGCCTGGGAATACCAGGTGCTGTAAGCTTTTTGTCACTGCCTTGTGGAATTTCAACTCTTTGTCCGTTTTTTCCCACAAGGCTGAAATATGTGCCCTCGCTTTGAAATAAGTAAGCAAGGTTAGTTTGTATTTCATCCAACAATCTGTGCTACAAATTATGGCTACAGTATATGCAATTTCATCCACTTTTTGAGATTGCCTTTCGCTTACGGCCACACCGGCCTGAGTACGCCTGATCTCGTCCGATCTCGGAAGCTAAGCAGGGTCGGGCCTGGTTAGTACTTGGATGGGAGACCGCCTGGGAATACCAGGTGCTGTAAGCTTTTTGTCACTGCCTTGTGGAATTTCAACTCTTTGTCCGTTTTTTCCCACAAGGCTGAAATATGTGCCCTCGCTTTGAAATAAGTAAGCAAGGTTAGTTTGTATTTCATCCAACAATCTGTGCTACAAATTATGGCTACAGTATATGCAATTTCTTCCACTTTTTGAGTGACACAAAGATGCTTATCTAAATGGTGGAAATGCAACAGCTGTTAATCAGGCTCACTTTGACTTTACATAGTGCACCAAGAGATAATTTCTCGCTTACGGCCACACCGGCCTGAGTACGCCTGATCTCGTCCGATCTCGGAAGCTAAGCAGGGTCGGGCCTGGTTAGTACTTGGATGGGAGACCGCCTGGGAATACCAGGTGCTGTAAGCTTTTTGTCACTGCCTTGTGGAATTTCAACTCTTTGTCCGTTTTTTCCCACAAGGCTGAAATATGTGCCCTCGCTTTGAAATAAGTAAGCAAGGTTAGTTTGTATTTCATCCAACAATCTGTGCTACAAATTATGGCTACAGTATATGCAATTTCATCCACTTTTTGAGATTGCCTTTCGCTTACGGCCACACCGGCCTGAGTACGCCTGATCTCGTCCGATCTCGGAAGCTAAGCAGGGTCGGGCCTGGTTAGTACTTGGATGGGAGACCGCCTGGGAATACCAGGTGCTGTAAGCTTTTTGTCACTGCCTTGTGGAATTTCAACTCTTTGTCCGTTTTTTTCCCACAAGGCTGAAATATGTGCCCTCGCTTTGAAATAAGTAAGCAAGGTTAGTTTGTATTTCATCCAACAATCTGTGCTACAAATTATGGCTACAGTATATGCAATTTCTTCCACTTTTTGAGTGACACAAAGATGCTTATCTAAATGGTGGAAATGCAACAGCTGTTAATCAGGCTCACTTTGACTTTACATAGTGCACCAAGAGATAATTTCTCGCTTACGGCCACACCGGCCTGAGTACGCCTGATCTCGTCCGATCTCGGAAGCTAAGCAGGGTCGGGCCTGGTTAGTACTTGGATGGGAGACCGCCTGGGAATACCAGGTGCTGTAAGCTTTTTGTCACTGCCTTGTGGAATTTCAACTCTTTGTCCGTTTTTTCCCACAAGGCTGAAATATGTGCCCTCGCTTTGAAATAAGTAAGCAAGGTTAGTTTGTATTTCATCCAACAATCTGTGCTACAAATTATGGCTACAGTATATGCAATTTCATCCACTTTTTGAGATTGCCTTTCGCTTACGGCCACACCGGCCTGAGTACGCCTGATCTCGTCCGATCTCGGAAGCTAAGCAGGGTCGGGCCTGGTTAGTACTTGGATGGGAGACCGCCTGGGAATACCAGGTGCTGTAAGCTTTTTGTCACTGCCTTGTGGAATTTCAACTCTTTGTCCGTTTTTTCCCACAAGGCTGAAATATGTGCCCTCGCTTTGAAATAAGTAAGCAAGGTTAGTTTGTATTTCATCCAACAATCTGTGCTACAAATTATGGCTACAGTATATGCAATTTCTTCCACTTTTTGAGTGACACAAAGATGCTTATCTAAATGGTGGAAATGCAACAGCTGTTAATCAGGCTCACTTTGACTTTACATAGTGCACCAAGAGATAGTTTCTCGCTTACGGCCACACCGGCCTGAGTACGCCTGATCTCGTCCGATCTCGGAAGCTAAGCAGGGTCGGGCCTGGTTAGTACTTGGATGGGAGACCGCCTGGGAATACCAGGTGCTGTAAGCTTTTTGTCACTGCCTTGTGGAATTTCAACTCTTTGTCCGTTTTTTCCCACAAGGCTGAAATATGTGCCCTCGCTTTGAAATAAGTAAGCAAGGTTAGTTTGTATTTCATCCAACAATCTGTGCTACAAATTATGGCTACAGTATATGCAATTTCTTCCACTTTTTGAGTGACACAAAGATGCTTATCTAAATGGTGGAAATGCAACAGCTGTTAATCAGGCTCACTTTGACTTTACATAGTGCACCAAGAGATAATTTCTCGCTTACGGCCACACCGGCCTGAGTACGCCTGATCTCGTCCGATCTCGGAAGCTAAGCAGGGTCGGGCCTGGTTAGTACTTGGATGGGAGACCGCCTGGGAATACCAGGTGCTGTAAGCTTTTTGTCACTGCCTTGTGGAATTTCAACTCTTTGTCCGTTTTTTCCCACAAGGCTGAAATATGTGCCCTCGCTTTGAAATAAGTAAGCAAGGTTAGTTTGTATTTCATCCAACAATCTGTGCTACAAATTATGGCTACAGTATATGCAATTTCTTCCACTTTTTGAGTGACACAAAGATGCTTATCTAAATGGTGGAAATGCAACAGCTGTTAATCAGGCTCACTTTGACTTTACATAGTGCACCAAGAGATAATTTCTCGCTTACGGCCACACCGGCCTGAGTACGCCTGATCTCGTCCGATCTCGGAAGCTAAGCAGGGTCGGGCCTGGTTAGTACTTGGATGGGAGACCGCCTGGGAATACCAGGTGCTGTAAGCTTTTTGTCACTGCCTTGTGGAATTTCAACTCTTTGTCCGTTTTTTCCCACAAGGCTGAAATATGTGCCCTCGCTTTGAAATAAGTAAGCAAGGTTAGTTTGTATTTCATCCAACAATCTGTGCTACAAATTATGGCTACAGTATATGCAATTTCATCCACTTTTTGAGATTGCCTTTCGCTTACGGCCACACCGGCCTGAGTACGCCTGATCTCGTCCGATCTCGGAAGCTAAGCAGGGTCGGGCCTGGTTAGTACTTGGATGGGAGACCGCCTGGGAATACCAGGTGCTGTAAGCTTTTTGTCACTGCCTTGTGGAATTTCAACTCTTTGTCCGTTTTTTCCCACAAGGCTGAAATATGTGCCCTCGCTTTGAAATAAGTAAGCAAGGTTAGTTTGTATTTCATCCAACAATCTGTGCTACAAATTATGGCTACAGTATATGCAATTTCTTCCACTTTTTGAGTGACACAAAGATGCTTATCTAAATGGTGGAAATGCAACAGCTGTTAATCAGGCTCACTTTGACTTTACATAGTGCACCAAGAGATAATTTCTCGCTTACGGCCACACCGGCCTGAGTACGCCTGATCTCGTCCGATCTCGGAAGCTAAGCAGGGTCGGGCCTGGTTAGTACTTGGATGGGAGACCGCCTGGGAATACCAGGTGCTGTAAGCTTTTTGTCACTGCCTTGTGGAATTTCAACTCTTTGTCCGTTTTTTCCCACAAGGCTGAAATATGTGCCCTCGCTTTGAAATAAGTAAGCAAGGTTAGTTTGTATTTCATCCAACAATCTGTGCTACAAATTATGGCTACAGTATATGCAATTTCTTCCACTTTTTGAGTGACACAAAGATGCTTATCTAAATGGTGGAAATGCAACAGCTGTTAATCAGGCTCACTTTGACTTTACATAGTGCACCAAGAGATAAGTTTCTCGCTTACGGCCACACCGGCCTGAGTACGCCTGATCTCGTCCGATCTCGGAAGCTAAGCAGGGTCGGGCCTGGTTAGTACTTGGATGGGAGACCGCCTGGGAATACCAGGTGCTGTAAGCTTTTTGTCACTGCCTTGTGGAATTTCAACTCTTTGTCCGTTTTTTCCCACAAGGCTGAAATATGTGCCCTCGCTTTGAAATAAGTAAGCAAGGTTAGTTTGTATTTCATCCAACAATCTGTGCTACAAATTATGGCTACAGTATATGCAATTTCATCCACTTTTTGAGATTGCCTTTCGCTTACGGCCACACCGGCCTGAGTACGCCTGATCTCGTCCGATCTCGGAAGCTAAGCAGGGTCGGGCCTGGTTAGTACTTGGATGGGAGACCGCCTGGGAATACCAGGTGCTGTAAGCTTTTTGTCACTGCCTTGTGGAATTTCAACTCTTTGTCCGTTTTTTTCCCACAAGGCTGAAATATGTGCCCTCGCTTTGAAATAAGTAAGCAAGGTTAGTTTGTATTTCATCCAACAATCTGTGCTACAAATTATGGCTACAGTATATGCAATTTCATCCACTTTTTGAGATTGCCTTTCGCTTACGGCCACACCGGCCTGAGTACGCCTGATCTCGTCCGATCTCGGAAGCTAAGCAGGGTCGGGCCTGGTTAGTACTTGGATGGGAGACCGCCTGGGAATACCAGGTGCTGTAAGCTTTTTGTCACTGCCTTGTGGAATTTCAACTCTTTGTCCGTTTTTTTCCCACAAGGCTGAAATATGTGCCCTCGCTTTGAAATAAGTAAGCAAGGTTAGTTTGTATTTCATCCAACAATCTGTGCTACAAATTATGGCTACAGTATATGCAATTTCTTCCACTTTTTGAGTGACACAAAGATGCTTATCTAAATGGTGGAAATGCAACAGCTGTTAATCAGGCTCACTTTGACTTTACATAGTGCACCAAGAGATAATTTCTCGCTTACGGCCACACCGGCCTGAGTACGCCTGATCTCGTCCGATCTCGGAAGCTAAGCAGGGTCGGGCCTGGTTAGTACTTGGATGGGAGACCGCCTGGGAATACCAGGTGCTGTAAGCTTTTTGTCACTGCCTTGTGGAATTTCAACTCTTTGTCCGTTTTTTTCCCACAAGGCTGAAATATGTGCCCTCGCTTTGAAATAAGTAAGCAAGGTTAGTTTGTATTTCATCCAACAATCTGTGCTACAAATTATGGCTACAGTATATGCAATTTCATCCACTTTTTGAGATTGCCTTTCGCTTACGGCCACACCGGCCTGAGTACGCCTGATCTCGTCCGATCTCGGAAGCTAAGCAGGGTCGGGCCTGGTTAGTACTTGGATGGGAGACCGCCTGGGAATACCAGGTGCTGTAAGCTTTTTGTCACTGCCTTGTGGAATTTCAACTCTTTGTCCGTTTTTTCCCACAAGGCTGAAATATGTGCCCTCGCTTTGAAATAAGTAAGCAAGGTTAGTTTGTATTTCATCCAACAATCTGTGCTACAAATTATGGCTACAGTATATGCAATTTCTTCCACTTTTTGAGTGACACAAAGATGCTTATCTAAATGGTGGAAATGCAACAGCTGTTAATCAGGCTCACTTTGACTTTACATAGTGCACCAAGAGATAATTTCTCGCTTACGGCCACACCGGCCTGAGTACGCCTGATCTCGTCCGATCTCGGAAGCTAAGCAGGGTCGGGCCTGGTTAGTACTTGGATGGGAGACCGCCTGGGAATACCAGGTGCTGTAAGCTTTTTGTCACTGCCTTGTGGAATTTCAACTCTTTGTCCGTTTTTTCCCACAAGGCTGAAATATGTGCCCTCGCTTTGAAATAAGTAAGCAAGGTTAGTTTGTATTTCATCCAACAATCTGTGCTACAAATTATGGCTACAGTATATGCAATTTCATCCACTTTTTGAGATTGCCTTTCGCTTACGGCCACACCGGCCTGAGTACGCCTGATCTCGTCCGATCTCGGAAGCTAAGCAGGGTCGGGCCTGGTTAGTACTTGGATGGGAGACCGCCTGGGAATACCAGGTGCTGTAAGCTTTTTGTCACTGCCTTGTGGAATTTCAACTCTTTGTCCGTTTTTTCCCACAAGGCTGAAATATGTGCCCTCGCTTTGAAATAAGTAAGCAAGGTTAGTTTGTATTTCATCCAACAATCTGTGCTACAAATTATGGCTACAGTATATGCAATTTCATCCACTTTTTGAGATTGCCTTTCGCTTACGGCCACACCGGCCTGAGTACGCCTGATCTCGTCCGATCTCGGAAGCTAAGCAGGGTCGGGCCTGGTTAGTACTTGGATGGGAGACCGCCTGGGAATACCAGGTGCTGTAAGCTTTTTGTCACTGCCTTGTGGAATTTCAACTCTTTGTCCGTTTTTTCCCACAAGGCTGAAATATGTGCCCTCGCTTTGAAATAAGTAAGCAAGGTTAGTTTGTATTTCATCCAACAATCTGTGCTACAAATTATGGCTACAGTATATGCAATTTCTTCCACTTTTTGAGTGACACAAAGATGCTTATCTAAATGGTGGAAATGCAACAGCTGTTAATCAGGCTCACTTTGACTTTACATAGTGCACCAAGAGATAGTTTCTCGCTTACGGCCACACCGGCCTGAGTACGCCTGATCTCGTCCCGATCTCGGAAGCTAAGCAGGGTCGGGCCTGGTTAGTACTTGGATGGGAGACCGCCTGGGAATACCAGGTGCTGTAAGCTTTTTGTCACTGCCTTGTGGAATTTCAACTCTTTGTCCGTTTTTCCCACAAGGCTGAAATATGTGCCCTCGCTTTGAAATAAGTAAGCAAGGTTAGTTTGTATTTCATCCAACAATCTGTGCTACAAATTATGGCTACAGTATATGCAATTTCATCCACTTTTTGAGATTGCCTTTCGCTTACGGCCACACCGGCCTGAGTACGCCTGATCTCGTCCGATCTCGGAAGCTAAGCAGGGTCGGGCCTGGTTAGTACTTGGATGGGAGACCGCCTGGGAATACCAGGTGCTGTAAGCTTTTTGTCACTGCCTTGTGGAATTTCAACTCTTTGTCCGTTTTTTCCCACAAGGGCTGAAATATGTGCCCTCGC
This sequence comes from Oncorhynchus mykiss, assembly GCF_013265735.2. Lineage (NCBI taxonomy): Eukaryota > Metazoa > Chordata > Actinopteri > Salmoniformes > Salmonidae > Oncorhynchus > Oncorhynchus mykiss. The sequence goes on from NW_023494087.1 coordinate 17,564, forward strand.
TTTGAAATAAGTAAGCAAGGTTAGTTTGTATTTCATCCAACAATCTGTGCTACAAATTATGGCTACAGTATATGCAATTTCATCCACTTTGTGAGATTGCCTTTCGCTTACGGCCACACCGGCCTGAGTAAGCCTGATCTCGTCCGATCTCGGAAGCTAAGCAGGGTCGGGCCTGGTTAGTACTTGGATGGGAGACCGCCTGGGAATACCAGGTGCTGTAAGCTTTTTGTCACTGCCTTGTGGAATTTCAACTCTTTGTCCGTTTTTTCCCACAAGGCTGAAATATGTGCCCTCGCTTTGAAATAAGTAAGCAAGGTTAGTTTGTATTTCATCCAACAATCTGTGCTACAAATTATGGCTACCGTATATGCAATTTCATCCACTTTTTGAGATTGCCTTTCGCTTACGGCCACACCGCCTGAGTACGCCTGATCTCGTCCGATCTCGGAAGCTAAGCAGGTCGGGCCTGGTTAGTACTTGGATGGGAGACCGCCTGGGAATACCAGGTGCTGTAAGCTTTTTGTCACTGCCTTGTGGAATTTCAACTCTTTGTCCGTTTTTTTCCCACAAGGCTGAAATATGTGCCCTCGCTTTGAAATAAGTAAGCAAGGTTAGTTTGTATTTCATCCAACAATCTGTGCTACAAATTATGGCTACAGTATATGCAATTTCATCCACTTTTTGAGATTGCTTTCGCTTACGGCCACACCGGCCTGAGTACGCCTGATCTCGTCCGATCTCGGAGCTAAGCAGGGTCGGGCCTGGTTAGTACTTGGATGGGAGACCGCCTGGGAATACCAGGTGCTGTAAGCTTTTTGTCACTGCCTTGTGGAATTTCAACTCTTTGTCCGTTTTTTCCCACAAGGCTGAAATATGTGCCCTCGCTTTGAAATAAGTAAGCAAGGTTAGTTTGTATTTCATCCACAATCTGTGCTACAAATTATGGCTACAGTATATGCAATTTCATCCACTTTTTGAGATTGCTTTCGCTTACTGCCACACCGGCCTGAGTACGCCTGATCTCGTCCGATCTCGGAAGCTAAGCAGGGTCGGGCCTGGTTAGTACTTGGATGGGAGACCGCCTGGGAATACCAGGTGCTGTAAGCTTTTTGTCACTGCCTTGTGGAATTTCAACTCTTTGTCCGTTTTTTCCCACAAGGCTGAAATATGTGCCCTCGCTTTGAAATAAGTAAGCAAGGTTAGTTTGTATTTCATCCAACAATCTGTGCTACAAATTATGGCTACAGTATATGCAATTTCTTCCACTTTTTGAGTGACACAAAGATGCTTATCTAAATGGTGGAATGCAACAGCTGTTATCAGGCTCACTTTGACTTTACATAGTGCACCAAGAGATAGTTTCTCGCTTACGGCCACACCGGCCTGAGTACGCCTGATCTCGTCCGATCTCGGAAGCTAAGCAGGGTCGGGCCTGGTTAGTACTTGGATGGGAGACCGCCTGGGAATACCAGGTGCTGTAAGCTTTTTGTCACTGCCTTGTGGAATTTCAACTCTTTGTCCGTTTTTTCCCACAAGGCTGAAATATGTGCCCTCGCTTTGAAATAAGTAAGCAAGGTTAGTTTGTATTTCATCCAACAATCTGTGCTACAAATTATGGCTACAGTATATGCAATTTCATCCACTTTTTGAGATTGCCTTTCGCTTACGGCCACACCGGCCTGAGTACGCCTGATCTCGTCCGATCTCGGAAGCTAAGCAGGGTCGGGCCTGGTTAGTACTTGGATGGGAGACCGCCTGGGAATACCAGGTGCTGTAAGCTTTTTGTCACTGCCTTGTGGAATTTCAACTCTTTGTCCGTTTTTTCCCACAAGGCTGAAATATGTGCCCTCGCTTTGAAATAAGTAAGCAAGGTTAGTTTGTATTTCATCCAACAATCTGTGCTACAAATTATGGCTACAGTATATGCAATTTCTTCCACTTTTTGAGTGACACAAAGATGCTTATCTAAATGGTGGAAATGCAACAGCTGTTAATCAGGCTCACTTTGACTTTACATAGTGCACCAAGAGATAGTTCTCGCTTACGGCCACACCGGCCTGAGTACGCCTGATCTCGTCCGATCTCGGAAGCTAAGCAGGGTCGGGCCTGGTTAGTACTTGGATGGGAGACCGCCTGGGAATACCAGGTGCTGTAAGCTTTTTGTCACTGCCTTGTGGAATTTCAACTCTTTGTCCGTTTTTTCCCACAAGGCTGAAATATGTGCCCTCGCTTTGAAATAAGTAAGCAAGGTTAGTTTGTATTTCATCCAACAATCTGTGCTACAAATTATGGCTACAGTATATGCAATTTCTTCCACTTTTTGAGTGACACAAAGATGCTTATCTAAATGGTGGAATGCAACAGCTGTTAATCGGCTCACTTTGACTTTACATAGTGCACCAAGAGATCTCGCTTACGGCCACACCGCCTGAGTACGCCTGATCTCGTCCGATCTCGGAAGCTAAGCAGGGTCGGGCCTGGTTAGTACTTGGATGGGAGACCGCCTGGGAATACCAGGTGCTGTAAGCTTTTTGTCACTGCCTTGTGGAATTTCAACTCTTTGTCCGTTTTTTCCCACAAGGCTGAAATATGTGCCCTCGCTTTGAAATAAGTAAGCAAGGTTAGTTTGTATTTCATCCAACAATCTGTGCTACAAATTATGGCTACAGTATATGCAATTTCATCCACTTTTTGAGATTGCCTTTCGCTTACGGCCACACCGGCCTGAGTACGCCTGATCTCGTCCGATCTCGGAAGCTAAGCAGGGTCGGGCCTGGTTAGTACTTGGATGGGAGACCGCCTGGGAATACCAGGTGCTGTAAGCTTTTTGTCACTGCCTTGTGGAATTTCAACTCTTTGTCCGTTTTTTTCCCACAAGGCTGAAATATGTGCCCTCGCTTTGAAATAAGTAAGCAAGGTTAGTTTGTATTTCATCCAACAATCTGTGCTACAAATTATGGCTACAGTATATGCAATTTCTTCCACTTTTTGAGTGACACAAAGATGCTTATCTAATGGTGGAAATGCAACAGCTGTTAATCAGGCTCACTTTGACTTTACATAGTGCACCAAGAGATAGTTTCTCGCTTACGGCCACACCGGCCTGAGTACGCCTGATCTCGTCCGATCTCGGAAGCTAAGCAGGGTCGGGCCTGGTTAGTACTTGGATGGGAGACCGCCTGGGAATACCAGGTGCTGTAAGCTTTTTGTCACTGCCTTGTGGAATTTCAACTCTTTGTCCGTTTTTTCCCACAAGGCTGAAATATGTGCCCTCGCTTTGAAATAAGTAAGCAAGGTTAGTTTGTATTTCATCCAACAATCTGTGCTACAAATTATGGCTACAGTATATGCAATTTCATCCACTTTTTGAGATTGCCTTTCGCTTACGGCCACACCGGCCTGAGTACGCCTGATCTCGTCCGATCTCGGAAGCTAAGCAGGGTCGGGCCTGGTTAGTACTTGGATGGGAGACCGCCTGGGAATACCAGGTGCTGTAAGCTTTTTGTCACTGCCTTGTGGAATTTCAACTCTTTGTCCGTTTTTTCCCACAAGGCTGAAATATGTGCCCTCGCTTTGAAATAAGTAAGCAAGGTTAGTTTGTATTTCATCCAACAATCTGTGCTACAAATTATGGCTACAGTATATGCAATTTCTTCCACTTTTTGAGTGACACAAAGATGCTTATCTAAATGGTGGAAATGCAACAGCTGTTAATCAGGCTCACTTTGACTTTACATAGTGCACCAAGAGATAGTTTCTCGCTTACGGCCACACCGGCCTGAGTACGCCTGATCTCGTCCGATCTCGGAAGCTAAGCAGGGTCGGGCCTGGTTAGTACTTGGATGGGAGACCGCCTGGGAATACCAGGTGCTGTAAGCTTTTTGTCACTGCCTTGTGGAATTTCAACTCTTTGTCCGTTTTTTCCCACAAGGCTGAAATATGTGCCCTCGCTTTGAAATAAGTAAGCAAGGTTAGTTTGTATTTCATCCAACAATCTGTGCTACAAATTATGGCTACAGTATATGCAATTTCTTCCACTTTTTGAGTGACACAAAGATGCTTATCTAAATGGTGGAAATGCAACAGCTGTTAATCAGGCTCACTTTGACTTTACATAGTGCACCAAGAGATAGTTTCTCGCTTACGGCCACACCGGCCTGAGTACGCCTGATCTCGTCCGATCTCGGAAGCTAAGCAGGGTCGGGCCTGGTTAGTACTTGGATGGGAGACCGCCTGGGAATACCAGGTGCTGTAAGCTTTTTGTCACTGCCTTGTGGAATTTCAACTCTTTGTCCGTTTTTTCCCACAAGGCTGAAATATGTGCCCTCGCTTTGAAATAAGTAAGCAAGGTTAGTTTGTATTTCATCCAACAATCTGTGCTACAAATTATGGCTACAGTATATGCAATTTCATCCACTTTTTGAGATTGCCTTTCGCTTACGGCCACACCGGCCTGAGTACGCCTGATCTCGTCCGATCTCGGAAGCTAAGCAGGGTCGGGCCTGGTTAGTACTTGGATGGGAGACCGCCTGGGAATACCAGGTGCTGTAAGCTTTTTGTCACTGCCTTGTGGATTTCAACTCTTTGTCCGTTTTTTCCCACAAGGCTGAAATATGTGCCCTCGCTTTGAAATAAGTAAGCAAGGTTAGTTTGTATTTCATCCAACAATCTGTGCTACAAATTATGGCTACAGTATATGCAATTTCTCGCTGATCTCGTCCGATCTCGGAGCTAAGCAGGGTCGGGCCTGGTTAGTACTTGGATGGGAGACCGCCTGGGAATACCAGGTGCTGTAAGCTTTTTGTCACTGCCTTGTGGAATTTCAACTCTTTGTCCGTTTTTTCCCACAAGGCTGAAATATGTGCCCTCGCTTTGAAATAAGTAAGCAAGGTTAGTTTGTATTTCATCCAACAATCTGTGCTACAAATTATGGCTACAGTATATGCAATTTCATCCACTTTTTGAGATTGCCTTTCGCTTACGGCCACACCGGCCTGAGTACGCCTGATCTCGTCCGATCTCGGAAGCTAAGCAGGGTCGGGCCTGGTTAGTACTTGGATGGGAGACCGCCTGGGAATACCAGGTGCTGTAAGCTTTTTGTCACTGCCTTGTGGAATTTCAACTCTTTGTCCGTTTTTTTCCCACAAGGCTGAAATATGTGCCCTCGCTTTGAAATAAGTAAGCAAGGTTAGTTTGTATTTCATCCAACAATCTGTGCTACAAATTATGGCTACAGTATATGCAATTTCTTCCACTTTTTGAGTGACACAAAGATGCTTATCTAAATGGTGGAAATGCAACAGCTGTTAATCAGGCTCACTTTGACTTTACATAGTGCACCAAGAGATAGTTTCTCGCTTACGGCCACACCGGCCTGAGTACGCCTGATCTCGTCCGATCTCGGAAGCTAAGCAGGGTCGGGCCTGGTTAGTACTTGGATGGGAGACCGCCTGGGAATACCAGGTGCTGTAAGCTTTTTGTCACTGCCTTGTGGAATTTCAACTCTTTGTCCGTTTTTTTCCCACAAGGCTGAAATATGTGCCCTCGCTTTGAAATAAGTAAGCAAGGTTAGTTTGTATTTCATCCAACAATCTGTGCTACAAATTATGGCTACAGTATATGCAATTTCATCCACTTTTTGAGATTGCCTTTCGCTTACGGCCACACCGGCCTGAGTACGCCTGATCTCGTCCGATCTCGGAAGCTAAGCAGGGTCGGGCCTGGTTAGTACTTGGATGGGAGACCGCCTGGGAATACCAGGTGCTGTAAGCTTTTTGTCACTGCCTTGTGGAATTTCAACTCTTTGTCCGTTTTTTCCCACAAGGCTGAAATATGTGCCCTCGCTTTGAAATAAGTAAGCAAGGTTAGTTTGTATTTCATCCAACAATCTGTGCTACAAATTATGGCTACAGTATATGCAATTTCATCCACTTTTTGAGATTGCCTTTCGCTTACGGCCACACCGGCCTGAGTACGCCTGATCTCGTCCGATCTCGGAAGCTAAGCAGGGTCGGGCCTGGTTAGTACTTGGATGGGAGACCGCCTGGGAATACCAGGTGCTGTAAGCTTTTTGTCACTGCCTTGTGGAATTTCAACTCTTTGTCCGTTTTTTCCCACAAGGCTGAAATATGTGCCCTCGCTTTGAAATAAGTAAGCAAGGTTAGTTTGTATTTCATCCAACAATCTGTGCTACAAATTATGGCTACAGTATATGCAATTTCATCGAGATTGCTTTCGTCGCGATCTCGTCCGAGAAGCTAAGCAGGGTCGGGCCTGGTTAGTACTTGGATGGGAGACCGCCTGGGAATACCAGGTGCTGTAAGCTTTTTGTCACTGCCTTGTGGAATTTCAACTCTTTGTCCGTTTTTTCCCACAAGGCTGAAATATGTGCCCTCGCTTTGAAATAAGTAAGCAAGGTTAGTTTGTATTTCATCCAACAATCTGTGCTACAAATTATGGCTACAGTATATGCAATTTCATCCACTTTTTGAGATTGCCTTTCGCTTACGGCCACACCGCCTGAGTACGCCTGATCTCGTCCGATCTCGGAAGCTAAGCAGGGTCGGGCCTGGTTAGTACTTGGATGGGAGACCGCCTGGGAATACCAGGTGCTGTAAGCTTTTTGTCACTGCCTTGTGGAATTTCAACTCTTTGTCCGTTTTTTCCCACAAGGCTGAAATATGTGCCCTCGCTTTGAAATAAGTAAGCAAGGTTAGTTTGTATTTCATCCAACAATCTGTGCTACAAATTATGGCTACAGTATATGCAATTTCTTCCACTTTTTGAGTGACACAAAGATGCTTATCTAAATGGTGGAAATGCAACAGCTGTTAATCAGGCTCACTTTGACTTTACATAGTGCACCAAGAGATAGTTTCTCGCTTACGGCCACACCGGCCTGAGTACGCCTGATCTCGTCCGATCTCGGAAGCTAAGCAGGGTCGGGCCTGGTTAGTACTTGGATGGGAGACCGCCTGGGAATACCAGGTGCTGTAAGCTTTTTGTCACTGCCTTGTGGAATTTCAACTCTTTGTCCGTTTTTTCCCACAAGGCTGAAATATGTGCCCTCGCTTTGAAATAAGTAAGCAAGGTTAGTTTGTATTTCATCCAACAATCTGTGCTACAAATTATGGCTACAGTATATGCAATTTCATCCACTTTTTGAGATTGCCTTTCGCTTACGGCCACACCGGCCTGAGTACGCCTGATCTCGTCCGATCTCGGAAGCTAAGCAGGGTCGGGCCTGGTTAGTACTTGGATGGGAGACCGCCTGGGAATACCAGGTGCTGTAAGCTTTTTGTCACTGCCTTGTGGAATTTCAACTCTTTGTCCGTTTTTTCCCACAAGGCTGAAATATGTGCCCTCGCTTTGAAATAAGTAAGCAAGGTTAGTTTGTATTTCATCCAACAATCTGTGCTACAAATTATGGCTACAGTATATGCAATTTCATCCACTTTTTGAGATTGCCTTTCGCTTACGGCCACACCGGCCTGAGTACGCCTGATCTCGTCCGATCTCGGAAGCTAAGCAGGGTCGGGCCTGGTTAGTACTTGGATGGGAGACCGCCTGGGAATACCAGGTGCTGTAAGCTTTTTGTCACTGCCTTGTGGAATTTCAACTCTTTGTCCGTTTTTTTCCCACAAGGCTGAAATATGTGCCCTCGCTTTGAAATAAGTAAGCAAGGTTAGTTTGTATTTCATCCAACAATCTGTGCTACAAATTATGGCTACAGTATATGCAATTTCTTCCACTTTTTGAGTGACACAAAGATGCTTATCTAAATGGTGGAAATGCAACAGCTGTTAATCAGGCTCACTTTGACTTTACATAGTGCACCAAGAGATAGTTTCTCGCTTACGGCCACACCGGCCTGAGTACGCCTGATCTCGTCCGATCTCGGAAGCTAAGCAGGGTCGGGCCTGGTTAGTACTTGGATGGAGACCGCCTGGGAATACCAGGTGCTGTAAGCTTTTTGTCACTGCCTTGTGGAATTTCAACTCTTTGTCCGTTTTTTTCCACAAGGCTGAAATATGTGCCCTCGCTTTGAAATAAGTAAGCAAGGTTAGTTTGTATTTCATCCAACAATCTGTGCTACAAATTATGGCTACAGTATATGCAATTTCATCCACTTTTTGAGATTGCCTTTCGCTTACGGCCACACCGGCCTGAGTACGCCTGATCTCGTCCGATCTCGGAAGCTAAGCAGGGTCGGGCCTGGTTAGTACTTGGATGGGAGACCGCCTGGGAATACCAGGTGCTGTAAGCTTTTTGTCACTGCCTTGTGGAATTTCAACTCTTTGTCCGTTTTTTCCCACAAGGCTGAAATATGTGCCCTCGCTTTGAAATAAGTAAGCAAGGTTAGTTTGTATTTCATCCAACAATCTGTGCTACAAATTATGGCTACAGTATATGCAATTTCTTCCACTTTTTGAGTGACACAAAGATGCTTATCTAAATGGTGGAAATGCAACAGCTGTTAATCAGGCTCACTTTGACTTTACATAGTGCACCAAGAGATAGTTTCTCGCTTACGGCCACACCGGCCTGAGTACGCCTGATCTCGTCCGATCTCGGAAGCTAAGCAGGGTCGGGCCTGGTTAGTACTTGGATGGGAGACCGCCTGGGAATACCAGGTGCTGTAAGCTTTTTGTCACTGCCTTGTGGAATTTCAACTCTTTGTCCGTTTTTTCCCACAAGGCTGAAATATGTGCCCTCGCTTTGAAATAAGTAAGCAAGGTTAGTTTGTATTTCATCCAACAATCTGTGCTACAAATTATGGCTACAGTATATGCAATTTCATCCACTTTTTGAGATTGCCTTTCGCTTACGGCCACACCGGCCTGAGTACGCCTGATCTCGTCCGATCTCGGAAGCTAAGCAGGGTCGGGCCTGGTTAGTACTTGGATGGGAGACCGCCTGGGAATACCAGGTGCTGTAAGCTTTTTGTCACTGCCTTGTGGAATTTCAACTCTTTGTCCGTTTTTTCCCACAAGGCTGAAATATGTGCCCTCGCTTTGAAATAAGTAAGCAAGGTTAGTTTGTATTTCATCCAACAATCTGTGCTACAAATTATGGCTACAGTATATGCAATTTCTTCCACTTTTTGAGTGACACAAAGATGCTTATCTAAATGGTGGAAATGCAACAGCTGTTAATCAGGCTCACTTTGACTTTACATAGTGCACCAAGAGATAGTTTCTCGCTTACGGCCACACCGGCCTGAGTACGCCTGATCTCGTCCGATCTCGGAAGCTAAGCAGGGTCGGGCCTGGTTAGTACTTGGATGGGAGACCGCCTGGGAATACCAGGTGCTGTAAGCTTTTTGTCACTGCCTTGTGGAATTTCAACTCTTTGTCCGTTTTTTCCCACAAGGCTGAAATATGTGCCCTCGCTTTGAAATAAGTAAGCAAGGTTAGTTTGTATTTCATCCAACAATCTGTGCTACAAATTATGGCTACAGTATATGCAATTTCATCCACTTTTTGAGATTGCCTTTCGCTTACGGCCACACCGGCCTGAGTACGCCTGATCTCGTCCGATCTCGGAAGCTAAGCAGGGTCGGGCCTGGTTAGTACTTGGATGGGAGACCGCCTGGGAATACCAGGTGCTGTAAGCTTTTTGTCACTGCCTTGTGGAATTTCAACTCTTTGTCCGTTTTTTCCCACAAGGCTGAAATATGTGCCCTCGCTTTGAAATAAGTAAGCAAGGTTAGTTTGTATTTCATCCAACAATCTGTGCTACAAATTATGGCTACAGTATATGCAATTTCATCCACTTTTTGAGATTGCCTTTCGCTTACGGCCACACCGGCCTGAGTACGCCTGATCTCGTCCGATCTCGGAAGCTAAGCAGGGTCGGGCCTGGTTAGTACTTGGATGGGAGACCGCCTGGGAATACCAGGTGCTGTAAGCTTTTTGTCACTGCCTTGTGGAATTTCAACTCTTTGTCCGTTTTTTCCCACAAGGCTGAAATATGTGCCCTCGCTTTGAAATAAGTAAGCAAGGTTAGTTTGTATTTCATCCAACAATCTGTGCTACAAATTATGGCTACAGTATATGCAATTTCATCCACTTTTTGAGATTGCCTTTCGCTTACGGCCACACCGGCCTGAGTACGCCTGATCTCGTCCGATCTCGGAAGCTAAGCAGGGTCGGGCCTGGTTAGTACTTGGATGGGAGACCGCCTGGGAATACCAGGTGCTGTAAGCTTTTTGTCACTGCCTTGTGGAATTTCAACTCTTTGTCCGTTTTTTCCCACAAGGCTGAAATATGTGCCCTCGCTTTGAAATAAGTAAGCAAGGTTAGTTTGTATTTCATCCAACAATCTGTGCTACAAATTATGGCTACAGTATATGCAATTTCATCCACTTTTTGAGATTGCCTTTCGCTTACGGCCACACCGGCCTGAGTACGCCTGATCTCGTCCGATCTCGGAAGCTAAGCAGGGTCGGGCCTGGTTAGTACTTGGATGGGAGACCGCCTGGGAATACCAGGTGCTGTAAGCTTTTTGTCACTGCCTTGTGGAATTTCAACTCTTTGTCCGTTTTTTCCCACAAGGCTGAAATATGTGCCCTCGCTTTGAAATAAGTAAGCAAGGTTAGTTTGTATTTCATCCAACAATCTGTGCTACAAATTATGGCTACAGTATATGCAATTTCATCCACTTTTTGAGATTGCCTTTCGCTTACGGCCACACCGGCCTGAGTACGCCTGATCTCGTCCGATCTCGGAAGCTAAGCAGGGTCGGGCCTGGTTAGTACTTGGATGGGAGACCGCCTGGGAATACCAGGTGCTGTAAGCTTTTTGTCACTGCCTTGTGGAATTTCAACTCTTTGTCCGTTTTTTCCCACAAGGCTGAAATATGTGCCCTCGCTTTGAAATAAGTAAGCAAGGTTAGTTTGTATTTCATCCAACAATCTGTGCTACAAATTATGGCTACAGTATATGCAATTTCATCCACTTTTTGAGATTGCCTTTCGCTTACGGCCACACCGGCCTGAGTACGCCTGATCTCGTCCGATCTCGGAAGCTAAGCAGGGTCGGGCCTGGTTAGTACTTGGATGGGAGACCGCCTGGGAATACCAGGTGCTGTAAGCTTTTTGTCACTGCCTTGTGGAATTTCAACTCTTTGTCCGTTTTTTCCCACAAGGCTGAAATATGTGCCCTCGCTTTGAAATAAGTAAGCAAGGTTAGTTTGTATTTCATCCAACAATCTGTGCTACAAATTATGGCTACAGTATATGCAATTTCATCCACTTTTTGAGATTGCCTTTCGCTTACGGCCACACCGGCCTGAGTACGCCTGATCTCGTCCGATCTCGGAAGCTAAGCAGGGTCGGGCCTGGTTAGTACTTGGATGGGAGACCGCCTGGGAATACCAGGTGCTGTAAGCTTTTTGTCACTGCCTTGTGGAATTTCAACTCTTTGTCCGTTTTTTCCCACAAGGCTGAAATATGTGCCCTCGCTTTGAAATAAGTAAGCAAGGTTAGTTTGTATTTCATCCAACAATCTGTGCTACAAATTATGGCTACAGTATATGCAATTTCATCCACTTTTTGAGATTGCCTTTCGCTTACGGCCACACCGGCCTGAGTACGCCTGATCTCGTCCGATCTCGGAAGCTAAGCAGGGTCGGGCCTGGTTAGTACTTGGATGGGAGACCGCCTGGGAATACCAGGTGCTGTAAGCTTTTTGTCACTGCCTTGTGGAATTTCAACTCTTTGTCCGTTTTTTCCCACAAGGCTGAAATATGTGCCCTCGCTTTGAAATAAGTAAGCAAGGTTAGTTTGTATTTCATCCAACAATCTGTGCTACAAATTATGGCTACAGTATATGCAATTTCATCCACTTTTTGAGATTGCCTTTCGCTTACGGCCACACCGGCCTGAGTACGCCTGATCTCGTCCGATCTCGGAAGCTAAGCAGGGTCGGGCCTGGTTAGTACTTGGATGGGAGACCGCCTGGGAATACCAGGTGCTGTAAGCTTTTTGTCACTGCCTTGTGGAATTTCAACTCTTTGTCCGTTTTTTCCCACAAGGCTGAAATATGTGCCCTCGCTTTGAAATAAGTAAGCAAGGTTAGTTTGTATTTCATCCAACAATCTGTGCTACAAATTATGGCTACAGTATATGCAATTTCATCCACTTTTTGAGATTGCCTTTCGCTTACGGCCACACCGGCCTGAGTACGCCTGATCTCGTCCGATCTCGGAAGCTAAGCAGGGTCGGGCCTGGTTAGTACTTGGATGGGAGACCGCCTGGGAATACCAGGTGCTGTAAGCTTTTTGTCACTGCCTTGTGGAATTTCAACTCTTTGTCCGTTTTTTCCCACAAGGCTGAAATATGTGCCCTCGCTTTGAAATAAGTAAGCAAGGTTAGTTTGTATTTCATCCAACAATCTGTGCTACAAATTATGGCTACAGTATATGCAATTTCATCCACTTTTTGAGATTGCCTTTCGCTTACGGCCACACCGGCCTGAGTACGCCTGATCTCGTCCGATCTCGGAAGCTAAGCAGGGTCGGGCCTGGTTAGTACTTGGATGGGAGACCGCCTGGGAATACCAGGTGCTGTAAGCTTTTTGTCACTGCCTTGTGGAATTTCAACTCTTTGTCCGTTTTTTCCCACAAGGCTGAAATATGTGCCCTCGCTTTGAAATAAGTAAGCAAGGTTAGTTTGTATTTCATCCAACAATCTGTGCTACAAATTATGGCTACAGTATATGCAATTTCATCCACTTTTTGAGATTGCCTTTCGCTTACGGCCACACCGGCCTGAGTACGCCTGATCTCGTCCGATCTCGGAAGCTAAGCAGGGTCGGGCCTGGTTAGTACTTGGATGGGAGACCGCCTGGGAATACCAGGTGCTGTAAGCTTTTTGTCACTGCCTTGTGGAATTTCAACTCTTTGTCCGTTTTTTCCCACAAGGCTGAAATATGTGCCCTCGCTTTGAAATAAGTAAGCAAGGTTAGTTTGTATTTCATCCAACAATCTGTGCTACAAATTATGGCTACAGTATATGCAATTTCATCCACTTTTTGAGATTGCCTTTCGCTTACGGCCACACCGGCCTGAGTACGCCTGATCTCGTCCGATCTCGGAAGCTAAGCAGGGTCGGGCCTGGTTAGTACTTGGATGGGAGACCGCCTGGGAATACCAGGTGCTGTAAGCTTTTTGTCACTGCCTTGTGGAATTTCAACTCTTTGTCCGTTTTTTCCCACAAGGCTGAAATATGTGCCCTCGCTTTGAAATAAGTAAGCAAGGTTAGTTTGTATTTCATCCAACAATCTGTGCTACAAATTATGGCTACAGTATATGCAATTTCATCCACTTTTTGAGATTGCCTTTCGCTTACGGCCACACCGGCCTGAGTACGCCTGATCTCGTCCGATCTCGGAAGCTAAGCAGGGTCGGGCCTGGTTAGTACTTGGATGGGAGACCGCCTGGGAATACCAGGTGCTGTAAGCTTTTTGTCACTGCCTTGTGGAATTTCAACTCTTTGTCCGTTTTTTCCCACAAGGCTGAAATATGTGCCCTCGCTTTGAAATAAGTAAGCAAGGTTAGTTTGTATTTCATCCAACAATCTGTGCTACAAATTATGGCTACAGTATATGCAATTTCTTCCACTTTTTGAGTGACACAAAGATGCTTATCTAAATGGTGGAAATGCAACAGCTGTTAATCAGGCTCACTTTGACTTTACATGGTGCACCAAGAGATAGTTTCTCGCTTACGGCCACACCGGCCTGAGTACGCCTGATCTCGTCCGATCTCGGAAGCTAAGCAGGGTCGGGCCTGGTTAGTACTTGGATGGGAGACCGCCTGGGAATACCAGGTGCTGTAAGCTTTTTGTCACTGCCTTGTGGAATTTCAACTCTTTGTCCGTTTTTTCCCACAAGGCTGAAATATGTGCCCTCGCTTTGAAATAAGTAAGCAAGGTTAGTTTGTATTTCATCCAACAATCTGTGCTACAAATTATGGCTACAGTATATGCAATTTCATCCACTTTTTGAGATTGCCTTTCGCTTACGGCCACACCGGCCTGAGTACGCCTGATCTCGTCCGATCTCGGAAGCTAAGCAGGGTCGGGCCTGGTTAGTACTTGGATGGGAGACCGCCTGGGAATACCAGGTGCTGTAAGCTTTTTGTCACTGCCTTGTGGAATTTCAACTCTTTGTCCGTTTTTTCCCACAAGGCTGAAATATGTGCCCTCGCTTTGAAATAAGTAAGCAAGGTTAGTTTGTATTTCATCCAACAATCTGTGCTACAAATTATGGCTACAGTATATGCAATTTCATCCACTTTTTGAGATTGCCTTTCGCTTACGGCCACACCGGCCTGAGTACGCCTGATCTCGTCCGATCTCGGAAGCTAAGCAGGGTCGGGCCTGGTTAGTACTTGGATGGGAGACCGCCTGGGAATACCAGGTGCTGTAAGCTTTTTGTCACTGCCTTGTGGAATTTCAACTCTTTGTCCGTTTTTTCCCACAAGGCTGAAATATGTGCCCTCGCTTTGAAATAAGTAAGCAAGGTTAGTTTGTATTTCATCCAACAATCTGTGCTACAAATTATGGCTACAGTATATGCAATTTCATCCACTTTTTGAGATTGCCTTTCGCTTACGGCCACACCGGCCTGAGTACGCCTGATCTCGTCCGATCTCGGAAGCTAAGCAGGGTCGGGCCTGGTTAGTACTTGGATGGGAGACCGCCTGGGAATACCAGGTGCTGTAAGCTTTTTGTCACTGCCTTGTGGAATTTCAACTCTTTGTCCGTTTTTTCCCACAAGGCTGAAATATGTGCCCTCGCTTTGAAATAAGTAAGCAAGGTTAGTTTGTATTTCATCCAACAATCTGTGCTACAAATTATGGCTACAGTATATGCAATTTCTTCCACTTTTTGAGTGACACAAAGATGCTTATCTAAATGGTGGAAATGCAACAGCTGTTAATCAGGCTCACTTTGACTTTACATAGTGCACCAAGAGATAGTTTCTCGCTTACGGCCACACCGGCCTGAGTACGCCTGATCTCGTCCGATCTCGGAAGCTAAGCAGGGTCGGGCCTGGTTAGTACTTGGATGGGAGACCGCCTGGGAATACCAGGTGCTGTAAGCTTTTTGTCACTGCCTTGTGGAATTTCAACTCTTTGTCCGTTTTTTCCCACAAGGCTGAAATATGTGCCCTCGCTTTGAAATAAGTAAGCAAGGTTAGTTTGTATTTCATCCAACAATCTGTGCTACAAATTATGGCTACAGTATATGCAATTTCATCCACTTTTTGAGATTGCCTTTCGCTTACGGCCACACCGGCCTGAGTACGCCTGATCTCGTCCGATCTCGGAAGCTAAGCAGGGTCGGGCCTGGTTAGTACTTGGATGGGAGACCGCCTGGGAATACCAGGTGCTGTAAGCTTTTTGTCACTGCCTTGTGGAATTTCAACTCTTTGTCCGTTTTTTTCCCACAAGGCTGAAATATGTGCCCTCGCTTTGAAATAAGTAAGCAAGGTTAGTTTGTATTTCATCCAACAATCTGTGCTACAAATTATGGCTACAGTATATGCAATTTCATCCACTTTTTGAGATTGCCTTTCGCTTACGGCCACACCGGCCTGAGTACGCCTGATCTCGTCCGATCTCGGAAGCTAAGCAGGGTCGGGCCTGGTTAGTACTTGGATGGGAGACCGCCTGGGAATACCAGGTGCTGTAAGCTTTTTGTCACTGCCTTGTGGAATTTCAACTCTTTGTCCGTTTTTTCCCACAAGGCTGAAATATGTGCCCTCGCTTTGAAATAAGTAAGCAAGGTTAGTTTGTATTTCATCCAACAATCTGTGCTACAAATTATGGCTACAGTATATGCAATTTCATCCACTTTTTGAGATTGCCTTTCGCTTACGGCCACACCGGCCTGAGTACGCCTGATCTCGTCCGATCTCGGAAGCTAAGCAGGGTCGGGCCTGGTTAGTACTTGGATGGGAGACCGCCTGGGAATACCAGGTGCTGTAAGCTTTTTGTCACTGCCTTGTGGAATTTCAACTCTTTGTCCGTTTTTTCCCACAAGGCTGAAATATGTGCCCTCGCTTTGAAATAAGTAAGCAAGGTTAGTTTGTATTTCATCCAACAATCTGTGCTACAAATTATGGCTACAGTATATGCAATTTCATCCACTTTTTGAGATTGCCTTTCGCTTACGGCCACACCGGCCTGAGTACGCCTGATCTCGTCCGATCTCGGAAGCTAAGCAGGGTCGGGCCTGGTTAGTACTTGGATGGGAGACCGCCTGGGAATACCAGGTGCTGTAAGCTTTTTGTCACTGCCTTGTGGAATTTCAACTCTTTGTCCGTTTTTTCCCACAAGGCTGAAATATGTGCCCTCGCTTTGAAATAAGTAAGCAAGGTTAGTTTGTATTTCATCCAACAATCTGTGCTACAAATTATGGCTACAGTATATGCAATTTCATCCACTTTTTGAGATTGCCTTTCGCTTACGGCCACACCGGCCTGAGTACGCCTGATCTCGTCCGATCTCGGAAGCTAAGCAGGGTCGGGCCTGGTTAGTACTTGGATGGGAGACCGCCTGGGAATACCAGGTGCTGTAAGCTTTTTGTCACTGCCTTGTGGAATTTCAACTCTTTGTCCGTTTTTTCCCACAAGGCTGAAATATGTGCCCTCGCTTTGAAATAAGTAAGCAAGGTTAGTTTGTATTTCATCCAACAATCTGTGCTACAAATTATGGCTACAGTATATGCAATTTCATCCACTTTTTGAGATTGCCTTTCGCTTACGGCCACACCGGCCTGAGTACGCCTGATCTCGTCCGATCTCGGAAGCTAAGCAGGGTCGGGCCTGGTTAGTACTTGGATGGGAGACCGCCTGGGAATACCAGGTGCTGTAAGCTTTTTGTCACTGCCTTGTGGAATTTCAACTCTTTGTCCGTTTTTTCCCACAAGGCTGAAATATGTGCCCTCGCTTTGAAATAAGTAAGCAAGGTTAGTTTGTATTTCATCCAACAATCTGTGCTACAAATTATGGCTACAGTATATGCAATTTCATCCACTTTTTGAGATTGCCTTTCGCTTACGGCCACACCGGCCTGAGTACGCCTGATCTCGTCCGATCTCGGAAGCTAAGCAGGGTCGGGCCTGGTTAGTACTTGGATGGGAGACCGCCTGGGAATACCAGGTGCTGTAAGCTTTTTGTCACTGCCTTGTGGAATTTCAACTCTTTGTCCGTTTTTTCCCACAAGGCTGAAATATGTGCCCTCGCTTTGAAATAAGTAAGCAAGGTTAGTTTGTATTTCATCCAACAATCTGTGCTACAAATTATGGCTACAGTATATGCAATTTCATCCACTTTTTGAGATTGCCTTTCGCTTACGGCCACACCGGCCTGAGTACGCCTGATCTCGTCCGATCTCGGAAGCTAAGCAGGGTCGGGCCTGGTTAGTACTTGGATGGGAGACCGCCTGGGAATACCAGGTGCTGTAAGCTTTTTGTCACTGCCTTGTGGAATTTCAACTCTTTGTCCGTTTTTTCCCACAAGGCTGAAATATGTGCCCTCGCTTTGAAATAAGTAAGCAAGGTTAGTTTGTATTTCATCCAACAATCTGTGCTACAAATTATGGCTACAGTATATGCAATTTCATCCACTTTTTGAGATTGCCTTTCGCTTACGGCCACACCGGCCTGAGTACGCCTGATCTCGTCCGATCTCGGAAGCTAAGCAGGGTCGGGCCTGGTTAGTACTTGGATGGGAGACCGCCTGGGAATACCAGGTGCTGTAAGCTTTTTGTCACTGCCTTGTGGAATTTCAACTCTTTGTCCGTTTTTTCCCACAAGGCTGAAATATGTGCCCTCGCTTTGAAATAAGTAAGCAAGGTTAGTTTGTATTTCATCCAACAATCTGTGCTACAAATTATGGCTACAGTATATGCAATTTCTTCCACTTTTTGAGTGACACAAAGATGCTTATCTAAATGGTGGAAATGCAACAGCTGTTAATCAGGCTCACTTTGACTTTACATAGTGCACCAAGAGATAGTTTCTCGCTTACGGCCACACCGGCCTGAGTACGCCTGATCTCGTCCGATCTCGGAAGCTAAGCAGGGTCGGGCCTGGTTAGTACTTGGATGGGAGACCGCCTGGGAATACCAGGTGCTGTAAGCTTTTTGTCACTGCCTTGTGGAATTTCAACTCTTTGTCCGTTTTTTCCCACAAGGCTGAAATATGTGCCCTCGCTTTGAAATAAGTAAGCAAGGTTAGTTTGTATTTCATCCAACAATCTGTGCTACAAATTATGGCTACAGTATATGCAATTTCATCCACTTTTTGAGATTGCCTTTCGCTTACGGCCACACCGGCCTGAGTACGCCTGATCTCGTCCGATCTCGGAAGCTAAGCAGGGTCGGGCCTGGTTAGTACTTGGATGGGAGACCGCCTGGGAATACCAGGTGCTGTAAGCTTTTTGTCACTGCCTTGTGGAATTTCAACTCTTTGTCCGTTTTTTCCCACAAGGCTGAAATATGTGCCCTCGCTTTGAAATAAGTAAGCAAGGTTAGTTTGTATTTCATCCAACAATCTGTGCTACAAATTATGGCTACAGTATATGCAATTTCATCCACTTTTTGAGATTGCCTTTCGCTTACGGCCACACCGGCCTGAGTACGCCTGATCTCGTCCGATCTCGGAAGCTAAGCAGGGTCGGGCCTGGTTAGTACTTGGATGGGAGACCGCCTGGGAATACCAGGTGCTGTAAGCTTTTTGTCACTGCCTTGTGGAATTTCAACTCTTTGTCCGTTTTTTCCCACAAGGCTGAAATATGTGCCCTCGCTTTGAAATAAGTAAGCAAGGTTAGTTTGTATTTCATCCAACAATCTGTGCTACAAATTATGGCTACAGTATATGCAATTTCATCCACTTTTTGAGATTGCCTTTCGCTTACGGCCACACCGGCCTGAGTACGCCTGATCTCGTCCGATCTCGGAAGCTAAGCAGGGTCGGGCCTGGTTAGTACTTGGATGGGAGACCGCCTGGGAATACCAGGTGCTGTAAGCTTTTTGTCACTGCCTTGTGGAATTTCAACTCTTTGTCCGTTTTTTCCCACAAGGCTGAAATATGTGCCCTCGCTTTGAAATAAGTAAGCAAGGTTAGTTTGTATTTCATCCAACAATCTGTGCTACAAATTATGGCTACAGTATATGCAATTTCATCCACTTTTTGAGATTGCCTTTCGCTTACGGCCACACCGGCCTGAGTACGCCTGATCTCGTCCGATCTCGGAAGCTAAGCAGGGTCGGGCCTGGTTAGTACTTGGATGGGAGACCGCCTGGGAATACCAGGTGCTGTAAGCTTTTTGTCACTGCCTTGTGGAATTTCAACTCTTTGTCCGTTTTTTCCCACAAGGCTGAAATATGTGCCCTCGCTTTGAAATAAGTAAGCAAGGTTAGTTTGTATTTCATCCAACAATCTGTGCTACAAATTATGGCTACAGTATATGCAATTTCATCCACTTTTTGAGATTGCCTTTCGCTTACGGCCACACCGGCCTGAGTACGCCTGATCTCGTCCGATCTCGGAAGCTAAGCAGGGTCGGGCCTGGTTAGTACTTGGATGGGAGACCGCCTGGGAATACCAGGTGCTGTAAGCTTTTTGTCACTGCCTTGTGGAATTTCAACTCTTTGTCCGTTTTTTCCCACAAGGCTGAAATATGTGCCCTCGCTTTGAAATAAGTAAGCAAGGTTAGTTTGTATTTCATCCAACAATCTGTGCTACAAATTATGGCTACAGTATATGCAATTTCATCCACTTTTTGAGATTGCCTTTCGCTTACGGCCACACCGGCCTGAGTACGCCTGATCTCGTCCGATCTCGGAAGCTAAGCAGGGTCGGGCCTGGTTAGTACTTGGATGGGAGACCGCCTGGGAATACCAGGTGCTGTAAGCTTTTTGTCACTGCCTTGTGGAATTTCAACTCTTTGTCCGTTTTTTCCCACAAGGCTGAAATATGTGCCCTCGCTTTGAAATAAGTAAGCAAGGTTAGTTTGTATTTCATCCAACAATCTGTGCTACAAATTATGGCTACAGTATATGCAATTTCTTCCACTTTTTGAGTGACACAAAGATGCTTATCTAAATGGTGGAAATGCAACAGCTGTTAATCAGGCTCACTTTGACTTTACATAGTGCACCAAGAGATAGTTTCTCGCTTACGGCCACACCGGCCTGAGTACGTCTGATCTCGGAAGCTAAGCAGGGTCGGGCCTGGTTAGTACTTGGATGGGAGACCGCCTGGGAATACCAGGTGCTGTAAGCTTTTTGTCACTGCCTTGTGGAATTTCAACTCTTTGTCCGTTTTTTCCCACAAGGCTGAAATATGTGCCCTCGCTTTGAAATAAGTAAGCAAGGTTAGTTTGTATTTCATCCAACAATCTGTGCTACAAATTATGGCTACAGTATATGCAATTTCATCCACTTTTTGAGATTGCCTTTCGCTTACGGCCACACCGGCCTGAGTACGCCTGATCTCGTCCGATCTCGGAAGCTAAGCAGGGTCGGGCCTGGTTAGTACTTGGATGGGAGACCGCCTGGGAATACCAGGTGCTGTAAGCTTTTTGTCACTGCCTTGTGGAATTTCAACTCTTTGTCCGTTTTTTCCCACAAGGCTGAAATATGTGCCCTCGCTTTGAAATAAGTAAGCAAGGTTAGTTTGTATTTCATCCAACAATCTGTGCTACAAATTATGGCTACAGTATATGCAATTTCTTCCACTTTTTGAGTGACACAAAGATGCTTATCTAAATGGTGGAAATGCAACAGCTGTTAATCAGGCTCACTTTGACTTTACATAGTGCACCAAGAGATAGTTTCTCGCTTACGGCCACACCGGCCTGAGTACGCCTGATCTCGTCCGATCTCGGAAGCTAAGCAGGGTCGGGCCTGGTTAGTACTTGGATGGGAGACCGCCTGGGAATACCAGGTGCTGTAAGCTTTTTGTCACTGCCTTGTGGAATTTCAACTCTTTGTCCGTTTTTTCCCACAAGGCTGAAATATGTGCCCTCGCTTTGAAATAAGTAAGCAAGGTTAGTTTGTATTTCATCCAACAATCTGTGCTACAAATTATGGCTACAGTATATGCAATTTCATCCACTTTTTGAGATTGCCTTTCGCTTACGGCCACACCGGCCTGAGTACGCCTGATCTCGTCCGATCTCGGAAGCTAAGCAGGGTCGGGCCTGGTTAGTACTTGGATGGGAGACCGCCTGGGAATACCAGGTGCTGTAAGCTTTTTGTCACTGCCTTGTGGAATTTCAACTCTTTGTCCGTTTTTTCCCACAAGGCTGAAATATGTGCCCTCGCTTTGAAATAAGTAAGCAAGGTTAGTTTGTATTTCATCCAACAATCTGTGCTACAAATTATGGCTACAGTATATGCAATTTCATCCACTTTTTGAGATTGCCTTTCGCTTACGGCCACACCGGCCTGAGTACGCCTGATCTCGTCCGATCTCGGAAGCTAAGCAGGGTCGGGCCTGGTTAGTACTTGGATGGGAGACCGCCTGGGAATACCAGGTGCTGTAAGCTTTTTGTCACTGCCTTGTGGAATTTCAACTCTTTGTCCGTTTTTTCCCACAAGGCTGAAATATGTGCCCTCGCTTTGAAATAAGTAAGCAAGGTTAGTTTGTATTTCATCCAACAATCTGTGCTACAAATTATGGCTACAGTATATGCAATTTCATCCACTTTTTGAGATTGCCTTTCGCTTACGGCCACACCGGCCTGAGTACGCCTGATCTCGTCCGATCTCGGAAGCTAAGCAGGGTCGGGCCTGGTTAGTACTTGGATGGGAGACCGCCTGGGAATACCAGGTGCTGTAAGCTTTTTGTCACTGCCTTGTGGAATTTCAACTCTTTGTCCGTTTTTTCCCACAAGGCTGAAATATGTGCCCTCGCTTTGAAATAAGTAAGCAAGGTTAGTTTGTATTTCATCCAACAATCTGTGCTACAAATTATGGCTACAGTATATGCAATTTCATCCACTTTTTGAGATTGCCTTTCGCTTACGGCCACACCGGCCTGAGTACGCCTGATCTCGTCCGATCTCGGAAGCTAAGCAGGGTCGGGCCTGGTTAGTACTTGGATGGGAGACCGCCTGGGAATACCAGGTGCTGTAAGCTTTTTGTCACTGCCTTGTGGAATTTCAACTCTTTGTCCGTTTTTTCCCACAAGGCTGAAATATGTGCCCTCGCTTTGAAATAAGTAAGCAAGGTTAGTTTGTATTTCATCCAACAATCTGTGCTACAAATTATGGCTACAGTATATGCAATTTCATCCACTTTTTGAGATTGCCTTTCGCTTACGGCCACACCGGCCTGAGTACGCCTGATCTCGTCCGATCTCGGAAGCTAAGCAGGGTCGGGCCTGGTTAGTACTTGGATGGGAGACCGCCTGGGAATACCAGGTGCTGTAAGCTTTTTGTCACTGCCTTGTGGAATTTCAACTCTTTGTCCGTTTTTTCCCACAAGGCTGAAATATGTGCCCTCGCTTTGAAATAAGTAAGCAAGGTTAGTTTGTATTTCATCCAACAATCTGTGCTACAAATTATGGCTACAGTATATGCAATTTCTTCCACTTTTTGAGTGACACAAAGATGCTTATCTAAATGGTGGAAATGCAACAGCTGTTAATCAGGCTCACTTTGACTTTACATAGTGCACCAAGAGATAGTTTCTCGCTTACGGCCACACCGGCCTGAGTACGCCTGATCTCGTCCGATCTCGGAAGCTAAGCAGGGTCGGGCCTGGTTAGTACTTGGATGGGAGACCGCCTGGGAATACCAGGTGCTGTAAGCTTTTTGTCACTGCCTTGTGGAATTTCAACTCTTTGTCCGTTTTTTCCCACAAGGCTGAAATATGTGCCCTCGCTTTGAAATAAGTAAGCAAGGTTAGTTTGTATTTCATCCAACAATCTGTGCTACAAATTATGGCTACAGTATATGCAATTTCTTCCACTTTTTGAGTGACACAAAGATGCTTATCTAAATGGTGGAAATGCAACAGCTGTTAATCAGGCTCACTTTGACTTTACATAGTGCACCAAGAGATAGTTTCTCGCTTACGGCCACACCGGCCTGAGTACGTCTGATCTCGGAAGCTAAGCAGGGTCGGGCCTGGTTAGTACTTGGATGGGAGACCGCCTGGGAATACCAGGTGCTGTAAGCTTTTTGTCACTGCCTTGTGGAATTTCAACTCTTTGTCCGTTTTTTCCCACAAGGCTGAAATATGTGCCCTCGCTTTGAAATAAGTAAGCAAGGTTAGTTTGTATTTCATCCAACAATCTGTGCTACAAATTATGGCTACAGTATATGCAATTTCATCCACTTTTTGAGATTGCCTTTCGCTTACGGCCACACCGGCCTGAGTACGCCTGATCTCGTCCGATCTCGGAAGCTAAGCAGGGTCGGGCCTGGTTAGTACTTGGATGGGAGACCGCCTGGGAATACCAGGTGCTGTAAGCTTTTTGTCACTGCCTTGTGGAATTTCAACTCTTTGTCCGTTTTTTCCCACAAGGCTGAAATATGTGCCCTCGCTTTGAAATAAGTAAGCAAGGTTAGTTTGTATTTCATCCAACAATCTGTGCTACAAATTATGGCTACAGTATATGCAATTTCTTCCACTTTTTGAGTGACACAAAGATGCTTATCTAAATGGTGGAAATGCAACAGCTGTTAATCAGGCTCACTTTGACTTTACATAGTGCACCAAGAGATAGTTTCTCGCTTACGGCCACACCGGCCTGAGTACGCCTGATCTCGTCCGATCTCGGAAGCTAAGCAGGGTCGGGCCTGGTTAGTACTTGGATGGGAGACCGCCTGGGAATACCAGGTGCTGTAAGCTTTTTGTCACTGCCTTGTGGAATTTCAACTCTTTGTCCGTTTTTTCCCACAAGGCTGAAATATGTGCCCTCGCTTTGAAATAAGTAAGCAAGGTTAGTTTGTATTTCATCCAACAATCTGTGCTACAAATTATGGCTACAGTATATGCAATTTCATCCACTTTTTGAGATTGCCTTTCGCTTACGGCCACACCGGCCTGAGTACGCCTGATCTCGTCCGATCTCGGAAGCTAAGCAGGGTCGGGCCTGGTTAGTACTTGGATGGGAGACCGCCTGGGAATACCAGGTGCTGTAAGCTTTTTGTCACTGCCTTGTGGAATTTCAACTCTTTGTCCGTTTTTTCCCACAAGGCTGAAATATGTGCCCTCGCTTTGAAATAAGTAAGCAAGGTTAGTTTGTATTTCATCCAACAATCTGTGCTACAAATTATGGCTACAGTATATGCAATTTCATCCACTTTTTGAGATTGCCTTTCGCTTACGGCCACACCGGCCTGAGTACGCCTGATCTCGTCCGATCTCGGAAGCTAAGCAGGGTCGGGCCTGGTTAGTACTTGGATGGGAGACCGCCTGGGAATACCAGGTGCTGTAAGCTTTTTGTCACTGCCTTGTGGAATTTCAACTCTTTGTCCGTTTTTTCCCACAAGGCTGAAATATGTGCCCTCGCTTTGAAATAAGTAAGCAAGGTTAGTTTGTATTTCATCCAACAATCTGTGCTACAAATTATGGCTACAGTATATGCAATTTCTTCCACTTTTTGAGTGACACAAAGATGCTTATCTAAATGGTGGAAATGCAACAGCTGTTAATCAGGCTCACTTTGACTTTACATAGTGCACCAAGAGATAGTTTCTCGCTTACGGCCACACCGGCCTGAGTACGCCTGATCTCGTCCGATCTCGGAAGCTAAGCAGGGTCGGGCCTGGTTAGTACTTGGATGGGAGACCGCCTGGGAATACCAGGTGCTGTAAGCTTTTTGTCACTGCCTTGTGGAATTTCAACTCTTTGTCCGTTTTTTCCCACAAGGCTGAAATATGTGCCCTCGCTTTGAAATAAGTAAGCAAGGTTAGTTTGTATTTCATCCAACAATCTGTGCTACAAATTATGGCTACAGTATATGCAATTTCATCCACTTTTTGAGATTGCCTTTCGCTTACGGCCACACCGGCCTGAGTACGCCTGATCTCGTCCGATCTCGGAAGCTAAGCAGGGTCGGGCCTGGTTAGTACTTGGATGGGAGACCGCCTGGGAATACCAGGTGCTGTAAGCTTTTTGTCACTGCCTTGTGGAATTTCAACTCTTTGTCCGTTTTTTCCCACAAGGCTGAAATATGTGCCCTCGCTTTGAAATAAGTAAGCAAGGTTAGTTTGTATTTCATCCAACAATCTGTGCTACAAATTATGGCTACAGTATATGCAATTTCATCCACTTTTTGAGATTGCCTTTCGCTTACGGCCACACCGGCCTGAGTACGCCTGATCTCGTCCGATCTCGGAAGCTAAGCAGGGTCGGGCCTGGTTAGTACTTGGATGGGAGACCGCCTGGGAATACCAGGTGCTGTAAGCTTTTTGTCACTGCCTTGTGGAATTTCAACTCTTTGTCCGTTTTTTCCCACAAGGCTGAAATATGTGCCCTCGCTTTGAAATAAGTAAGCAAGGTTAGTTTGTATTTCATCCAACAATCTGTGCTACAAATTATGGCTACAGTATATGCAATTTCATCCACTTTTTGAGATTGCCTTTCGCTTACGGCCACACCGGCCTGAGTACGCCTGATCTCGTCCGATCTCGGAAGCTAAGCAGGGTCGGGCCTGGTTAGTACTTGGATGGGAGACCGCCTGGGAATACCAGGTGCTGTAAGCTTTTTGTCACTGCCTTGTGGAATTTCAACTCTTTGTCCGTTTTTTCCCACAAGGCTGAAATATGTGCCCTCGCTTTGAAATAAGTAAGCAAGGTTAGTTTGTATTTCATCCAACAATCTGTGCTACAAATTATGGCTACAGTATATGCAATTTCATCCACTTTTTGAGATTGCCTTTCGCTTACGGCCACACCGGCCTGAGTACGCCTGATCTCGTCCGATCTCGGAAGCTAAGCAGGGTCGGGCCTGGTTAGTACTTGGATGGGAGACCGCCTGGGAATACCAGGTGCTGTAAGCTTTTTGTCACTGCCTTGTGGAATTTCAACTCTTTGTCCGTTTTTTCCCACAAGGCTGAAATATGTGCCCTCGCTTTGAAATAAGTAAGCAAGGTTAGTTTGTATTTCATCCAACAATCTGTGCTACAAATTATGGCTACAGTATATGCAATTTCATCCACTTTTTGAGATTGCCTTTCGCTTACGGCCACACCGGCCTGAGTACGCCTGATCTCGTCCGATCTCGGAAGCTAAGCAGGGTCGGGCCTGGTTAGTACTTGGATGGGAGACCGCCTGGGAATACCAGGTGCTGTAAGCTTTTTGTCACTGCCTTGTGGAATTTCAACTCTTTGTCCGTTTTTTCCCACAAGGCTGAAATATGTGCCCTCGCTTTGAAATAAGTAAGCAAGGTTAGTTTGTATTTCATCCAACAATCTGTGCTACAAATTATGGCTACAGTATATGCAATTTCATCCACTTTTTGAGATTGCCTTTCGCTTACGGCCACACCGGCCTGAGTACGCCTGATCTCGTCCGATCTCGGAAGCTAAGCAGGGTCGGGCCTGGTTAGTACTTGGATGGGAGACCGCCTGGGAATACCAGGTGCTGTAAGCTTTTTGTCACTGCCTTGTGGAATTTCAACTCTTTGTCCGTTTTTTCCCACAAGGCTGAAATATGTGCCCTCGCTTTGAAATAAGTAAGCAAGGTTAGTTTGTATTTCATCCAACAATCTGTGCTACAAATTATGGCTACAGTATATGCAATTTCATCCACTTTTTGAGATTGCCTTTCGCTTACGGCCACACCGGCCTGAGTACGCCTGATCTCGTCCGATCTCGGAAGCTAAGCAGGGTCGGGCCTGGTTAGTACTTGGATGGGAGACCGCCTGGGAATACCAGGTGCTGTAAGCTTTTTGTCACTGCCTTGTGGAATTTCAACTCTTTGTCCGTTTTTTCCCACAAGGCTGAAATATGTGCCCTCGCTTTGAAATAAGTAAGCAAGGTTAGTTTGTATTTCATCCAACAATCTGTGCTACAAATTATGGCTACAGTATATGCAATTTCATCCACTTTTTGAGATTGCCTTTCGCTTACGGCCACACCGGCCTGAGTACGCCTGATCTCGTCCGATCTCGGAAGCTAAGCAGGGTCGGGCCTGGTTAGTACTTGGATGGGAGACCGCCTGGGAATACCAGGTGCTGTAAGCTTTTTGTCACTGCCTTGTGGAATTTCAACTCTTTGTCCGTTTTTTCCCACAAGGCTGAAATATGTGCCCTCGCTTTGAAATAAGTAAGCAAGGTTAGTTTGTATTTCATCCAACAATCTGTGCTACAAATTATGGCTACAGTATATGCAATTTCATCCACTTTTTGAGATTGCCTTTCGCTTACGGCCACACCGGCCTGAGTACGCCTGATCTCGTCCGATCTCGGAAGCTAAGCAGGGTCGGGCCTGGTTAGTACTTGGATGGGAGACCGCCTGGGAATACCAGGTGCTGTAAGCTTTTTGTCACTGCCTTGTGGAATTTCAACTCTTTGTCCGTTTTTTTCCCACAAGGCTGAAATATGTGCCCTCGCTTTGAAATAAGTAAGCAAGGTTAGTTTGTATTTCATCCAACAATCTGTGCTACAAATTATGGCTACAGTATATGCAATTTCATCCACTTTTTGAGATTGCCTTTCGCTTACGGCCACACCGGCCTGAGTACGCCTGATCTCGTCCGATCTCGGAAGCTAAGCAGGGTCGGGCCTGGTTAGTACTTGGATGGGAGACCGCCTGGGAATACCAGGTGCTGTAAGCTTTTTGTCACTGCCTTGTGGAATTTCAACTCTTTGTCCGTTTTTTCCCACAAGGCTGAAATATGTGCCCTCGCTTTGAAATAAGTAAGCAAGGTTAGTTTGTATTTCATCCAACAATCTGTGCTACAAATTATGGCTACAGTATATGCAATTTCATCCACTTTTTGAGATTGCCTTTCGCTTACGGCCACACCGGCCTGAGTACGCCTGATCTCGTCCGATCTCGGAAGCTAAGCAGGGTCGGGCCTGGTTAGTACTTGGATGGGAGACCGCCTGGGAATACCAGGTGCTGTAAGCTTTTTGTCACTGCCTTGTGGAATTTCAACTCTTTGTCCGTTTTTTCCCACAAGGCTGAAATATGTGCCCTCGCTTTGAAATAAGTAAGCAAGGTTAGTTTGTATTTCATCCAACAATCTGTGCTACAAATTATGGCTACAGTATATGCAATTTCATCCACTTTTTGAGATTGCCTTTCGCTTACGGCCACACCGGCCTGAGTACGCCTGATCTCGTCCGATCTCGGAAGCTAAGCAGGGTCGGGCCTGGTTAGTACTTGGATGGGAGACCGCCTGGGAATACCAGGTGCTGTAAGCTTTTTGTCACTGCCTTGTGGAATTTCAACTCTTTGTCCGTTTTTTCCCACAAGGCTGAAATATGTGCCCTCGCTTTGAAATAAGTAAGCAAGGTTAGTTTGTATTTCATCCAACAATCTGTGCTACAAATTATGGCTACAGTATATGCAATTTCATCCACTTTTTGAGATTGCCTTTCGCTTACGGCCACACCGGCCTGAGTACGCCTGATCTCGTCCGATCTCGGAAGCTAAGCAGGGTCGGGCCTGGTTAGTACTTGGATGGGAGACCGCCTGGGAATACCAGGTGCTGTAAGCTTTTTGTCACTGCCTTGTGGAATTTCAACTCTTTGTCCGTTTTTTCCCACAAGGCTGAAATATGTGCCCTCGCTTTGAAATAAGTAAGCAAGGTTAGTTTGTATTTCATCCAACAATCTGTGCTACAAATTATGGCTACAGTATATGCAATTTCATCCACTTTTTGAGATTGCCTTTCGCTTACGGCCACACCGGCCTGAGTACGCCTGATCTCGTCCGATCTCGGAAGCTAAGCAGGGTCGGGCCTGGTTAGTACTTGGATGGGAGACCGCCTGGGAATACCAGGTGCTGTAAGCTTTTTGTCACTGCCTTGTGGAATTTCAACTCTTTGTCCGTTTTTTCCCACAAGGCTGAAATATGTGCCCTCGCTTTGAAATAAGTAAGCAAGGTTAGTTTGTATTTCATCCAACAATCTGTGCTACAAATTATGGCTACAGTATATGCAATTTCATCCACTTTTTGAGATTGCCTTTCGCTTACGGCCACACCGGCCTGAGTACGCCTGATCTCGTCCGATCTCGGAAGCTAAGCAGGGTCGGGCCTGGTTAGTACTTGGATGGGAGACCGCCTGGGAATACCAGGTGCTGTAAGCTTTTTGTCACTGCCTTGTGGAATTTCAACTCTTTGTCCGTTTTTTCCCACAAGGCTGAAATATGTGCCCTCGCTTTGAAATAAGTAAGCAAGGTTAGTTTGTATTTCATCCAACAATCTGTGCTACAAATTATGGCTACAGTATATGCAATTTCATCCACTTTTTGAGATTGCCTTTCGCTTACGGCCACACCGGCCTGAGTACGCCTGATCTCGTCCGATCTCGGAAGCTAAGCAGGGTCGGGCCTGGTTAGTACTTGGATGGGAGACCGCCTGGGAATACCAGGTGCTGTAAGCTTTTTGTCACTGCCTTGTGGAATTTCAACTCTTTGTCCGTTTTTTCCCACAAGGCTGAAATATGTGCCCTCGCTTTGAAATAAGTAAGCAAGGTTAGTTTGTATTTCATCCAACAATCTGTGCTACAAATTATGGCTACAGTATATGCAATTTCATCCACTTTTTGAGATTGCCTTTCGCTTACGGCCACACCGGCCTGAGTACGCCTGATCTCGTCCGATCTCGGAAGCTAAGCAGGGTCGGGCCTGGTTAGTACTTGGATGGGAGACCGCCTGGGAATACCAGGTGCTGTAAGCTTTTTGTCACTGCCTTGTGGAATTTCAACTCTTTGTCCGTTTTTTTCCCACAAGGCTGAAATATGTGCCCTCGCTTTGAAATAAGTAAGCAAGGTTAGTTTGTATTTCATCCAACAATCTGTGCTACAAATTATGGCTACAGTATATGCAATTTCTTCCACTTTTTGAGTGACACAAAGATGCTTATCTAAATGGTGGAAATGCAACAGCTGTTAATCAGGCTCACTTTGACTTTACATAGTGCACCAAGAGATAGTTTCTCGCTTACGGCCACACCGGCCTGAGTACGCCTGATCTCGTCCGATCTCGGAAGCTAAGCAGGGTCGGGCCTGGTTAGTACTTGGATGGGAGACCGCCTGGGAATACCAGGTGCTGTAAGCTTTTTGTCACTGCCTTGTGGAATTTCAACTCTTTGTCCGTTTTTTCCCACAAGCTGAAATATGTGCCCTCGCTTTGAAATAAGTAAGCAAGGTTAGTTTGTATTTCATCCAACAATCTGTGCTACAAATTATGGCTACAGTATATGCAATTTCTTCCACTTTTTGAGTGACACAAAGATGCTTATCTAAATGGTGGAAATGCAACAGCTGTTAATCAGGCTCACTTTGACTTTACATGTGCACCAAGAGATAGTTTCTCGCTTACGGCCACACCGGCCTGAGTACGCCTGATCTCGTCCGATCTCGGAAGCTAAGCAGGGTCGGGCCTGGTTAGTACTTGGATGGGAGACCGCCTGGGAATACCAGGTGCTGTAAGCTTTTTGTCACTGCCTTGTGGAATTTCAACTCTTTGTCCGTTTTTTTCCCACAAGGCTGAAATATGTGCCCTCGCTTTGAAATAAGTAAGCAAGGTTAGTTTGTATTTCATCCAACAATCTGTGCTACAAATTATGGCTACAGTATATGCAATTTCATCCACTTTTTGAGATTGCCTTTCGCTTACGGCCACACCGGCCTGAGTACGCCTGATCTCGTCCGATCTCGGAAGCTAAGCAGGGTCGGGCCTGGTTAGTACTTGGATGGGAGACCGCCTGGGAATACCAGGTGCTGTAAGCTTTTTGTCACTGCCTTGTGGAATTTCAACTCTTTGTCCGTTTTTTCCCACAAGGCTGAAATATGTGCCCTCGCTTTGAAATAAGTAAGCAAGGTTAGTTTGTATTTCATCCAACAATCTGTGCTACAAATTATGGCTACAGTATATGCAATTTCTTCCACTTTTTGAGTGACACAAAGATGCTTATCTAAATGGTGGAAATGCAACAGCTGTTAATCAGGCTCACTTTGACTTTACATAGTGCACCAAGAGATAGTTTCTCGCTTACGGCCACACCGGCTGAGTACGCCTGATCTCGTCCGATCTCGGAAGCTAAGCAGGGTCGGGCCTGGTTAGTACTTGGATGGGAGACCGCCTGGGAATACCAGGTGCTGTAAGCTTTTTGTCACTGCCTTGTGGAATTTCAACTCTTTGTCCGTTTTTTCCACAAGGCTGAAATATGTGCCCTCGCTTTGAAATAAGTAAGCAAGGTTAGTTTGTATTTCATCCAACAATCTGTGCTACAAATTATGGCTACAGTATATGCAATTTCTTCCACTTTTGAGTGACACAAAGATGCTTTCTAAATGGTGGAAATGCAACAGCTGTTAATCAGGCTCACTTTGACTTTACATGTGCACCAAGAGATAGTTTCTCGCTTACGGCCACACCGGCCTGAGTACGCCTGATCTCGTCCGATCTCGGAAGCTAAGCAGGGTCGGGCCTGGTTAGTACTTGGATGGGAGACCGCCTGGGAATACCAGGTGCTGTAAGCTTTTTGTCACTGCCTTGTGGAATTTCAACTCTTTGTCCGTTTTTTCCCACAAGGCTGAAATATGTGCCCTCGCTTTGAAATAAGTAAGCAAGGTTAGTTTGTATTTCATCCAACAATCTGTGCTACAAATTATGGCTACAGTATATGCAATTTCTTCCACTTTTGAGTGACACAAAGATGCTTATCTAAATGGTGGAAATGCCCAGCTGTTAATCAGGCTCACTTTGACTTTACATAGTGCACCAAGAGATAGTTTCTCGCTTACGGCCACACCGGCCTGAGTACGCCTGATCTCGTCCGATCTCGGAAGCTAAGCAGGGTCGGGCCTGGTTAGTACTTGGATGGGAGACCGCCTGGGAATACCAGTGCTGTAAGCTTTTTGTCACTGCCTTGTGGAATTTCAACTCTTTGTCCGTTTTTTCCCACAAGGCTGAAATATGTGCCCTCGCTTTGAAATAAGTAAGCAAGGTTAGTTTGTATTTCATCCAACAATCTGTGCTACAAATTATGGCTACAGTATATGCAATTTCTTCCACTTTTTGAGTGACACAAAGATGCTTATCTAAATGGTGGAAATGCAACAGCTGTTAATCAGGCTCACTTTGACTTTACATAGTGCACCAAGAGATAGTTTCTCGCTTACGGCCACACCGGCCTGAGTACGCCTGATCTCGTCCGATCTCGGAAGCTAAGCAGGGTCGGGCCTGGTTAGTACTTGGATGGGAGACCGCCTGGGAATACCAGGTGCTGTAAGCTTTTTGTCACTGCCTTGTGGAATTTCAACTCTTTGTCCGTTTTTTCCCACAAGGCTGAAATATGTGCCCTCGCTTTGAAATAAGTAAGCAAGGTTAGTTTGTATTTCATCCAACAATCTGTGCTACAAATTATGGCTCAGTATATGCAATTTCATCCACTTTTTGAGATTGCCTTTCGCTTACGGCCACACCGGCCTGAGTACGCCTGATCTCGTCCGATCTCGGAAGCTAAGCAGGGTCGGGCCTGGTTAGTACTTGGATGGGAGACCGCCTGGGAATACCAGGTGCTGTAAGCTTTTTGTCACTGCCTTGTGGAATTTCAACTCTTTGTCCGTTTTTTTTCCCACAAGGCTGAAATATGTGCCCTCGCTTTGAAATAAGTAAGCAAGGTTAGTTTGTATTTCATCCAACAATCTGTGCTACAAATTATGGCTACAGTATATGCAATTTCTTCCACTTTTTGAGTGACACAAAGATGCTTATCTAAATGGTGGAAATGCAACAGCTGTTAATCAGGCTCACTTTGACTTTACATAGTGCACCAAGAGATAGTTTCTCGCTTACGGCCACACCGGCCTGAGTACGCCTGATCTCGTCCGATCTCGGAAGCTAAGCAGGGTCGGGCCTGGTTAGTACTTGGATGGGAGACCGCCTGGGAATACCAGGTGCTGTAAGCTTTTTGTCACTGCCTTGTGGAATTTCAACTCTTTGTCCGTTTTTTCCCACAAGGCTGAAATATGTGCCCTCGCTTTGAAATAAGTAAGCAAGGTTAGTTTGTATTTCATCCAACAATCTGTGCTACAAATTATGGCTACAGTATATGCAATTTCATCCACTTTTTGAGATTGCCTTTCGCTTACGGCCACACCGGCCTGAGTACGCCTGATCTCGTCCGATCTCGGAAGCTAAGCAGGGTCGGGCCTGGTTAGTACTTGGATGGGAGACCGCCTGGGAATACCAGGTGCTGTAAGCTTTTTGTCACTGCCTTGTGGAATTTCAACTCTTTGTCCGTTTTTTCCCACAAGGCTGAAATATGTGCCCTCGCTTTGAAATAAGTAAGCAAGGTTAGTTTGTATTTCATCCAACAATCTGTGCTACAAATTATGGCTACAGTATATGCAATTTCTTCCACTTTTTGAGTGACACAAAGATGCTTATCTAAATGGTGGAATGCAACAGCTGTTAATCAGCTCACTTTGACTTTACATAGTGCACCAAGAGATAGTTTCTCGCTTACGGCCACACCGGCCTGAGTACGCCTGATCTCGTCCGATCTCGGAAGCTAAGCAGGGTCGGGCCTGGTTAGTACTTGGATGGGAGACCGCCTGGGAATACCAGGTGCTGTAAGCTTTTTGTCACTGCCTTGTGGAATTTCAACTCTTTGTCCGTTTTTTCCCACAAGGCTGAAATATGTGCCCTCGCTTTGAAATAAGTAAGCAAGGTTAGTTTGTATTTCATCCAACAATCTGTGCTACAAATTATGGCTACAGTATATGCAATTTCATCCACTTTTTGAGATTGCCTTTCGCTTACGGCCACACCGGCCTGAGTACGCCTGATCTCGTCCGATCTCGGAAGCTAAGCAGGGTCGGGCCTGGTTAGTACTTGGATGGGAGACCGCCTGGGAATACCAGGTGCTGTAAGCTTTTTGTCACTGCCTTGTGGAATTTCAACTCTTTGTCCGTTTTTTCCCACAAGGCTGAAATATGTGCCCTCGCTTTGAAATAAGTAAGCAAGGTTAGTTTGTATTTCATCCAACAATCTGTGCTACAAATTATGGCTACAGTATATGCAATTTCATCCACTTTTTGAGATTGCCTTTCGCTTACGGCCACACCGGCCTGAGTACGCCTGATCTCGTCCGATCTCGGAAGCTAAGCAGGGTCGGGCCTGGTTAGTACTTGGATGGGAGACCGCCTGGGAATACCAGGTGCTGTAAGCTTTTTGTCACTGCCTTGTGGAATTTCAACTCTTTGTCCGTTTTTTCCCACAAGGCTGAAATATGTGCCCTCGCTTTGAAATAAGTAAGCAAGGTTAGTTTGTATTTCATCCAACAATCTGTGCTACAAATTATGGCTACAGTATATGCAATTTCTTCCACTTTTTGAGTGACACAAAGATGCTTATCTAAATGGTGGAAATGCAACAGCTGTTAATCAGGCTCACTTTGACTTTACATAGTGCACCAAGAGATAGTTTCTCGCTTACGGCCACACCGGCCTGAGTACGCCTGATCTCGTCCGATCTCGGAAGCTAAGCAGGGTCGGGCCTGGTTAGTACTTGGATGGGAGACCGCCTGGGAATACCAGGTGCTGTAAGCTTTTTGTCACTGCCTTGTGGAATTTCAACTCTTTGTCCGTTTTTTCCCACAAGGCTGAAATATGTGCCCTCGCTTTGAAATAAGTAAGCAAGGTTAGTTTGTATTTCATCCAACAATCTGTGCTACAAATTATGGCTACAGTATATGCAATTTCTTCCACTTTTTGAGTGACACAAAGATGCTTATCTAAATGGTGGAAATGCACAGCTGTTAATCAGGCTCACTTTGACTTACGTGCACCAAGATAGTTTCTCGCTTACGGCCACACCGGCCTGAGTACGCCTGATCTCGTCCGATCTCGGAAGCTAAGCAGGGTCGGGCCTGGTTAGTACTTGGATGGGAGACCGCCTGGGAATACCAGGTGCTGTAAGCTTTTTGTCACTGCCTTGTGGAATTTCAACTCTTTGTCCGTTTTTTCCCACAAGGCTGAAATATGTGCCCTCGCTTTGAAATAAGTAAGCAAGGTTAGTTTGTATTTCATCCAACAATCTGTGCTACAAATTATGGCTACAGTATATGCAATTTCATCCACTTTTTGAGATTGCCTTTCGCTTACGGCCACACCGGCCTGAGTACGCCTGATCTCGTCCGATCTCGGAAGCTAAGCAGGGTCGGGCCTGGTTAGTACTTGGATGGGAGACCGCCTGGGAATACCAGGTGCTGTAAGCTTTTTGTCACTGCCTTGTGGAATTTCAACTCTTTGTCCGTTTTTTCCCACAAGGCTGAAATATGTGCCCTCGCTTTGAAATAAGTAAGCAAGGTTAGTTTGTATTTCATCCAACAATCTGTGCTACAAATTATGGCTACAGTATATGCAATTTCATCCACTTTTTGAGATTGCCTTTCGCTTACGGCCACACCGGCC
Organism: Oncorhynchus mykiss; assembly: GCF_013265735.2. Classification (NCBI taxonomy): domain Eukaryota; kingdom Metazoa; phylum Chordata; class Actinopteri; order Salmoniformes; family Salmonidae; genus Oncorhynchus; species Oncorhynchus mykiss. The sequence goes on from NW_023494087.1 coordinate 53,191, forward strand.
TGAGTACGCCTGATCTCGTCCGATCTCGGAAGCTAAGCAGGGTCGGGCCTGGTTAGTACTTGGATGGGAGACCGCCTGGGAATACCAGGTGCTGTAAGCTTTTTGTCACTGCCTTGTGGAATTTCAACTCTTTGTCCGTTTTTTCCCACAAGGCTGAAATATGTGCCCTCGCTTTGAAATAAGTAAGCAAGGTTAGTTTGTATTTCATCCAACAATCTGTGCTACAAATTATGGCTACAGTATATGCAATTTCTTCCACTTTTTGAGTGACACAAAGATGCTTATCTAAATGGTGGAAATGCAACAGCTGTTAATCAGGCTCACTTTGACTTTACATAGTGCACCAAGAGATAGTTTCTCGCTTACGGCCACACCGGCCTGAGTACGCCTGATCTCGTCCGATCTCGGAAGCTAAGCAGGGTCGGGCCTGGTTAGTACTTGGATGGGAGACCGCCTGGGAATACCAGGTGCTGTAAGCTTTTTGTCACTGCCTTGTGGAATTTCAACTCTTTGTCCGTTTTTTCCCACAAGGCTGAAATATGTGCCCTCGCTTTGAAATAAGTAAGCAAGGTTAGTTTGTATTTCATCCAACAATCTGTGCTACAAATTATGGCTACAGTATATGCAATTTCATCCACTTTTTGAGATTGCCTTTCGCTTACGGCCACACCGGCCTGAGTACGCCTGATCTCGTCCGATCTCGGAAGCTAAGCAGGGTCGGGCCTGGTTAGTACTTGGATGGGAGACCGCCTGGGAATACCAGGTGCTGTAAGCTTTTTGTCACTGCCTTGTGGAATTTCAACTCTTTGTCCGTTTTTTCCCACAAGGCTGAAATATGTGCCCTCGCTTTGAAATAAGTAAGCAAGGTTAGTTTGTATTTCATCCAACAATCTGTGCTACAAATTATGGCTACAGTATATGCAATTTCATCCACTTTTTGAGATTGCCTTTCGCTTACGGCCACACCGGCCTGAGTACGCCTGATCTCGTCCGATCTCGGAAGCTAAGCAGGTCGGGCCTGGTTAGTACTTGGATGGGAGACCGCCTGGGATACCAGGTGCTGTAAGCTTTTTGTCACTGCCTTGTGGAATTTCAACTCTTTGTCCGTTTTTTCCCACAAGGCTGAAATATGTGCCCTCGCTTTGAAATAAGTAAGCAAGGTTAGTTTGTATTTCATCCAACAATCTGTGCTACAAATTATGGCTACAGTATATGCAATTTCTTCCACTTTTTGAGTGACACAAAGATGCTTATCTAAATGGTGGAAATGCAACAGCTGTTAATCAGGCTCACTTTGACTTTACATAGTGCACCAAGAGATAGTTTCTCGCTTACGGCCACACCGCCTGAGTACGCCTGATCTCGTCCGATCTCGGAAGCTAAGCAGGGTCGGGCCTGGTTAGTACTTGGATGGGAGACCGCCTGGGAATACCAGTGCTGTAAGCTTTTTGTCACTGCCTTGTGGAATTTCAACTCTTTGTCCGTTTTTTTCCCACAAGGCTGAAATATGTGCCCTCGCTTTGAAATAAGTAAGCAAGGTTAGTTTGTATTTCATCCACAATCTGTGCTACAAATTATGGCTACAGTATATGCAATTTCTTCCACTTTTGAGTGACACAAAATGCTTATCTAAATGGTGGAAATGCAACAGCTGTTAATCAGGCTCACTTTGACTTTACATGTGCCTGAGATAGTTTCGCTTACGGCCACACCGGCCTGAGTACGCCTGATCTCGTCCGATCTCGGAAGCTAAGCAGGGTCGGGCCTGGTTAGTACTTGGATGGGAGACCGCCTGGGAATACCAGGTGCT
>NW_023494087.1:60000-63898 GCF_013265735.2 Oncorhynchus mykiss
GTTTGTATTTCATCCAACAATCTGTGCTACAAATTATGGCTACAGTATATGCAATTTCTTCCACTTTTGAGTGACACAAAGATGCTATCTAAATGGTGGAATGCAACAGCTGTTAATCAGGCTCACTTTGACTTTACATAGTGCACAAGAGATAGTTTCTCGCTTACGGCCACACCGGCCTGAGTACGCCTGATCTCGTCCGATCTCGGAAGCTAAGCAGGGTCGGGCCTGGTTAGTACTTGGATGGGAGACCGCCTGGGAATACCAGGTGCTGTAAGCTTTTTGTCACTGCCTTGTGGAATTTCAACTCTTTGTCCGTTTTTTCCCACAAGGCTGAAATATGTGCCCTCGCTTTGAAATAAGTAAGCAAGGTTAGTTTGTATTTCATCCAACAATCTGTGCTACAAATTATGGCTACAGTATATGCAATTTCTTCCACTTTTTGAGTGACCAAGATGCTTATCTAAATGGTGGAAATGCAACAGCTGTTATCAGGCTCACTTTGACTTTCATAGTGCACCAAGAGATAGTTTCTCGCTTACGGCCACACCGGCTGAGTACGCCTGATCTCGTCCGATCTCGGAAGCTAAGCAGGGTCGGGCCTGGTTAGTACTTGGATGGGAGACCGCCTGGGAATACCAGGTGCTGTAAGCTTTTTGTCACTGCCTTGTGGAATTTCAACTCTTTGTCCGTTTTTTTCCCACAAGGCTGAAATATGTGCCCTCGCTTTGAAATAAGTAAGCAAGGTTAGTTTGTATTTCATCCAACAATCTGTGCTACAAATTATGGCTACAGTATATGCAATTTCATCCACTTTTTGAGATTGCCTTTCGCTTACGGCCACACCGGCCTGAGTACGCCTGATCTCGTCCGATCTCGGAAGCTAAGCAGGGTCGGGCCTGGTTAGTACTTGGATGGGAGACCGCCTGGGAATACCAGGTGCTGTAAGCTTTTTGTCACTGCCTTGTGGAATTTCAACTCTTTGTCCGTTTTTTCCCACAAGGCTGAAATATGTGCCCTCGCTTTGAAATAAGTAAGCAAGGTTAGTTTGTATTTCATCCAACAATCTGTGCTACAAATTATGCTACAGTATATGCAATTTCTTCCACTTTTTGAGTGACACAAAGATGCTTATCTAAATGTGGAAATGCAACAGCTGTTAATCAGGCTCACTTTTGACTTTACATAGTGCACCAAGAGATAGTTTCTCGCTTACGGCCACACCGGCCTGAGTACGCCTGATCTCGTCCGATCTCGGAAGCTAAGCAGGGTCGGGCCTGGTTAGTACTTGGATGGGAGACCGCCTGGGAATACCAGGTGCTGTAAGCTTTTTGTCACTGCCTTGTGGAATTTCAACTCTTTGTCCGTTTTTTCCCACAAGGCTGAAATATGTGCCCTCGCTTTGAAATAAGTAAGCAAGGTTAGTTTGTATTTCATCCAACAATCTGTGCTACAAATTATGGCTACAGTATATGCAATTTCTTCCACTTTTTGAGTGACACAAAGATGCTTATCTAAATGGTGGAAATGCAACAGCTGTTAATCAGGCTCACTTTGACTTTACATAGTGCACCAAGAGATAGTTTCTCGCTTACGGCCACACCGCCTGAGTACGCCTGATCTCGTCCGATCTCGGAAGCTAAGCAGGGTCGGGCCTGGTTAGTACTTGGATGGGAGACCGCCTGGGAATACCAGGTGCTGTAAGCTTTTTGTCACTGCCTTGTGGAATTTCAACTCTTTGTCCGTTTTTTTCCCACAAGGCTGAAATATGTGCCCTCGCTTTGAAATAAGTAAGCAAGGTTAGTTTGTATTTCATCCAACAATCTGTGCTACAAATTATGGCTACAGTATATGCAATTTCATCCACTTTTTGAGATTGCCTTTCGCTTACGGCCACACCGGCCTGAGTACGCCTGATCTCGTCCGATCTCGAAGCTAAGCAGGTCGGGCCTGGTTAGTACTTGGATGGGAGACCGCCTGGGAATACCAGGTGCTGTAAGCTTTTTGTCACTGCCTTGTGGAATTTCAACTCTTTGTCCGTTTTTTCCCACAAGGCTGAAATATGTGCCCTCGCTTTGAAATAAGTAAGCAAGGTTAGTTTGTATTTCATCCAACAATCTGTGCTACAAATTATGGCTACAGTATATGCAATTTCATCCACTTTTTGAGATTGCCTTTCGCTTACGGCCACACCGGCCTGAGTACGCCTGATCTCGTCCGATCTCGGAAGCTAAGCAGGGTCGGGCCTGGTTAGTACTTGGATGGGAGACCGCCTGGGAATACCAGGTGCTGTAAGCTTTTTGTCACTGCCTTGTGGAATTTCAACTCTTTGTCCGTTTTTTCCCACAAGGCTGAAATATGTGCCCTCGCTTTGAAATAAGTAAGCAAGGTTAGTTTGTATTTCATCCAACAATCTGTGCTACAAATTATGGCTACAGTATATGCAATTTCATCCACTTTTTGAGATTGCCTTTCGCTTACGGCCACACCGGCCTGAGTACGCCTGATCTCGTCCGATCTCGGAAGCTAAGCAGGGTCGGGCCTGGTTAGTACTTGGATGGGAGACCGCCTGGGAATACCAGGTGCTGTAAGCTTTTTGTCACTGCCTTGTGGAATTTCAACTCTTTGTCCGTTTTTTCCCACAAGGCTGAAATATGTGCCCTCGCTTTGAAATAAGTAAGCAAGGTTAGTTTGTATTTCATCCAACAATCTGTGCTACAATTATGGCTACAGTATATGCAATTTCTTCCACTTTTGAGTGACACAAGATGCTTATCTAAATGGTGGCAATGCAACAGCTGTAATCAGCTCACTTTGACTTTACATGGTGCACCAAGGATAGTTTCTCGCTTACGGCCACACCGCCTGAGTACGCCTGATCTCGTCCGATCTCGGAAGCTAAGCAGGGTCGGGCCTGGTTAGTACTTGGATGGGAGACCGCCTGGGAATACCAGGTGCTGTAAGCTTTTTGTCACTGCCTTGTGGAATTTCAACTCTTTGTCCGTTTTTTCCCACAGGCTGAAATATGTGCCCTCGCTTTGAAATAAGTAGCAAGGTTATTTTGTATTTCATCCAACAATCTGTGCTACAAATTATGGCTACAGTATATGCAATTTCATCCACTTTTTGAGATTGCCCTTTCGCTTACGGCCACACCGGCCTGAGTACGCCTGATCTCGTCCGATCTCGGAAGCTAAGCAGGGTCGGGCCTGGTTAGTACTTGGATGGGAGACCGCCTGGGAATACCAGGTGCTGTAAGCTTTTTGTCACTGCCTTGTGGAATTTCAACTCTTTGTCCGTTTTTTCCCACAAGGCTGAAATATGTGCCCTCGCTTTGAAATAAGTAGCAAGGTTAGTTTGTATTTCATCCAACAATCTGTGCTACAAATTATGGCTACAGTATATGCAATTTCTTCCACTTTTGAGTGACACAAAGATGCTTATCTAAATGGTGGAAATGCAACAGCTGTTAATCAGGCTCACTTTGACTTTACATAGTGCACCAAGAGATAGTTTCTCGCTTACGGCCACACCGGCCTGAGTACGCCTGATCTCGTCCGATCTCGGAAGCTAAGCAGGTCGGGCCTGGTTAGTACTTGGATGGGAGACCGCCTGGGAATACCAGGTGCTGTAAGCTTTTTGTCACTGCCTTGGTGGAATTTCAACTCTTTGTCCGTTTTTTCCCACAAGGCTGAAATATGTGCCCTCGCTTTGAATAAGTAAGCAAGGTTAGTTTGTATTTCATCCAACAATCTGTGCTACAAATTATGGCTACAGTATATGCAATTTCTTCCACTTTTTGAGTGACACAACCGATGCTTATCTAAATGGTGGAAATCAACAGCTGTTAATCAGGCTCACTTTGACTTTACATAGTGCAACCAAGAGATAGTTTCCT
>NW_023494088.1:0-63845 GCF_013265735.2 Oncorhynchus mykiss
GAAACCTGTTGGGTCAACTTGGCTGGATGTCCTTTAGGTGGTGGACCATTCTGGATAACACAGGAAACTGTTGGGGGTCAACTTGTGGCTGTCCTTTAGGTGGTGGACCATTCTGGATACACACAGGAACTGTTGGGTCAACTTGGCTGGATGTCCTTTAGGTGTGGACCATTCTGGATACACACAGGAAACAGTTGGGTCAACTTTGCTGGATGTCCTTTAGGGTGGTGACCATTCTGGATACACACAGGAAACAGTTGGGTCAACTTGGCTGGATGTCCTTTAGGTGGTGGACCATTCTGGATACACACAGGAAACTGTTGGGTCAACTTGGCTGGATGTCCTTTAGGTGGTGGCCATTCTGGATACACACAGGAAACTGTTGGGTCAACTTGGCTGGATGTCCTTTAGGTGGTGGACCATTCTGGATACACACAGGAACTGTTGGGTCACTTGGCTGGATGTCCTTTAGGTGGTGGACCATTCTGGATACACACAGGAAACTGTTGGGTCAACTTGGCTGGACGTCCTTTAGGTGGTGGACCATTCTGGATACACACAGGAAACTGTTGGGTCAACTTGGCTGGATGTCCTTTAGGTGGTGGACCATTCTGGATACACACAGGAAACTGTTGGGTCAACTTGGCTGGATGTCCTTTAGGTGTGGACCATTCTGGATACACACAGGAAACTGTTGGGTCAACTTGGCTGGATGTCCTTTAGGTGGTGGACCATTCTGGATACACACAGGAAACAGTTGGGTCAACTTGGCTGGATGTCCTTTAGGTGGTGGCCATTCTGGATACACACAGGAAACTGTTGGTCAACTTGGCTGGATGTCCTTTAGGTGGTGGACCATTCTGGATACACACAGGAAACTTTGGGTCAACTTGGCTGGAGTCCTTTAGGTGGTGGACCATTCTGGATACACACAGGAAACTGTTGGGTCAACTTGGCTGGATGTCCTTTAGGTGGTGGACCATTCTGGATACACACAGGAAACAGTTGGGTCAACTTGGCTGGATGTCCTTTAGGTGGTGGACCATTCTGGATACACACAGGAAACAGTTGGGTCAACTTGGCTGGATGTCCTTTAGGTGGTGGACCATTCTGGATACACACAGGAACTGTTGGGTCAACTTGGCTGGATGTCCTTTAGGTGGTGGACCATTCTGGATACACACAGAAACAGTTGGGTCAACTTGGCTGGATGTCCTTTAGGTGGTGGACCATTCTGGATACACACAGGAAATGTTGGGTCAACTTGGCTGGATGTCCTTTAGGTGGTGGACCATTCTGGATACACACAGGAACATTTGGGTCAACTTGGCTGGATGTCCTTTAGGTGGTGGACCATTCTGGATACACACAGGAAACTGTTGGGTCAACTTGGCTGGATGTCCTTTAGGTGGTGGGCCATTCTGGATACACACAGGAACAGTTGGGTCAACTTGGCTGGACGTCCTTTAGGTGGTGGGCCATTCTGGATACACACAGGAAACTGTTGGGTCAACTTGGCTGGATGTCCTTTAGGTGGTGGACCATTCTGGATACACACAGGAACAGTTGGGTCAACTTGGCTGGATGTCCTTTAGGTGGTGACCATTCTGGATACACACAGGAAACTGTTGGGTCAACTTGGCTGGATGTCCTTTAGGTGGTGGGCCATTCTGGATACACACAGGAAAAGTTTGGTCAACTTGGCTGGATGTCCTTTAGGTGGTGGACCATTCTGGATACACACAGGAAACAGTTGGGTCAACTTGGCTGGATGTCCTTTAGGTGGTGGGCCATTCTGGATACACACAGGAAACAGTTGGGTCAACTTGGCTGGATGTCCTTTAGGTGGTGGACCATTCTGGATACACACAGGAAACTGTTGGGTCAACTTGGCTGGATGTCCTTTAGGTGGTGGACCATTCTGGATACACACAGGAAACAGTTGGGTCAACTTGGCTGGATGTCCTTTAGGTGGTGGACCATTCTGGATACACACAGGAAACTGTTGGGTCAACTTGGCTGGATGTCCTTTAGGTGGTGGCCATTCTGGATACACACAGGAAACTGTTGGGTCAACTTGGCTGGATGTCCTTTAGGTGGTGGACCATTCTGGATACACACAGGAAACTGTTGGGTCAACTTGGCTGGATGTCCTTTAGGTGGTGGGCCATTCTGGATACACACAGGAAACAGTTGGGTCAACTTGGCTGGATGTCCTTTAGGTGGTGGCCATTCTGGATACACACAGGAAACAGTTGGGTCAACTTGGCTGGATGTCCTTTAGGTGGTGGACCATTCTGGATACACACAGGAAACTGTTGGGTCAACTTGGCTGGATGTCCTTTAGGTGTGGGCCATTCTGGATACACACAGGAAACTGTTGGGTCAACTTGGCTGGATGTCCTTTAGGTGGTGGACCATTCTGGATACACACAGAAACTGTTGGGTCAACTTGGCTGGATGTCCTTTAGGTGGTGGACCATTCTGGATACACACAGGAAACTGTTGGGTCAACTTGGCTGGATGTCCTTTAGGTGGTGGACCATTCTGGATACACACAGGAAACTGTTGGGTCAACTTGGCTGGAAGTCCTTTAGGTGGTGGACCATTCTGGATACACACAGGAAACTGTTGGGTCAACTTGGCTGGATGTCCTTTAGGTGGTGGACCATTCTGGATACACACAGGAAACTGTTGGGTCAACTTGGCTGGATGTCCTTTAGGTGGTGGACCATTCTGGATACACACAGGAAACTGTTGGGTCAACTTGGCTGGATGTCCTTTAGGTGGTGGACCATTCTGGATACACACAGGAAACAGTTGGGTCAACTTGGCTGGATGTCCTTTAGGTGGTGGACCATTCTGGATACACACAGGAAACTGTTGGGTCAACTTGGCTGGATGTCCTTTAGGTGGTGGACCATTCTGGATACACACAGGAAACTGTTGGGTCAACTTGGCTGGATGTGTCAGGAACCATTCAGGCCTACAAAGGAGACAATTGTGGAGTTGGAGTAACAAAATTTATTTGTTAACCTGGGCAACTGGAAAATACACATGATGTGTGGGTCATTAATCAGTAGTGTCAGTGAGTTTTGGTGCATGAATGTGATAATGTAGGGTGTTTGGAAAGGGTGCCAAAGCAAACAAACAAAAGGCCACCTGGAACAAACACCATCTACAAAGGGGTCTGCATTAGGGAGTCCTTCTGAATGTTGAAGGGCCTATTTGATCTGGAGACCCTGGCCAGGTGTGTTCCCTGAAGCTGACGACCCTCCCAACTTGGCTGGACGTCATCCTAATAGGAAACAAGAACAAGACTGAATACACAGACAGAGTTGGGGGTCTCACTGGATGTCCTTTAGGTGGTGGCCATTCTGGATACACACAGGAAACTGTTGGGTCAACTTGGCTGGATGTCCTTTAGGTGGTGGACCATTCTGGATACACACAGGAAACAGTTGGGTCAACTTGGCTGGATGTCCTTTAGGTGGTGGGCCATTCTGGATACACACAGGAAACTGTTGGGTCAACTTGGCTGGATGTCCTTTAGGTGGTGGACATTCTGGATACACACAGGAAACTGTTGGGTCAACTTGGCTGGATGTCCTTTAGGTGGTGACCATTCTGGATACACACAGGAAACTGTTGGGTCAACTTGGCTGGATGTCCTTTAGGTGGTGGCCATTCTGGATACACACAGGAAACTGTTGGGTCAACTTGGCTGGATGTCCTTTAGGTGGTGGACCATTCTGGATACACACAGGAAACTGTTGGGTCAACTTGGCTGGATGTCCTTTAGGTGGTGGACCATTCTGGATACACACAGGAAACTGTTGGGTCAACTTGGCTGGATGTCCTTTAGGTGGTGGACCATTCTGGATACACACAGGAAACTGTTGGGTCAACTTGGCTGGATGTCCTTTAGGTGGTGGCCATTCTGGATACACACAGGAAACTGTTGGGTCAACTTGGCTGGATGTCCTTTAGGTGGTGGACCATTCTGGATACACACAGGAAACTGTTGGGTCAACTTGGCTGGATGTCCTTTAGGTGGTGGACCATTCTGGATACACACAGGAAACTGTTGGGTCAACTTGGCTGGATGTCCTTTAGGTGGTGGCCATTCTGGATACACACAGGAAACTGTTGGGTCAACTTGGCTGGATGTCCTTTAGGTGGTGGACCATTCTGGATACACACAGGAAACAGTTGGGTCAACTTGGCTGGATGTCCTTTAGGTGGTGGACCATTCTGGATACACACAGGAAACTGTTGGGTCAACTTGGCTGGATGTCCTTTAGGTGGTGGACCATTCTGGATACACACAGGAACTGTTGGGTCAACTTGGCTGGATGTCCTTTAGGTGGTGGACCATTCTGGATACACACAGGAAACTGTTTGGTCAACTTGGCTGGATGTCCTTTAGGTGGTGGACCATTCTGGATACACACAGGAAACTGTTGGGTCAACTTGGCTGGATGTCCTTTAGGTGGTGGACCATTCTGGATACACACAGGAAACTGTTGGGTCAACTTGGCTGGATGTCCTTTAGGTGGTGGACCATTCTGGATACACACAGGAAACAGTTGGGTCAACTTGGCTGGATGTCCTTTAGGTGGTGGACCATTCTGGATACACACAGGAAACTGTTGGGTCAACTTGGCTGGATGTCCTTTAGGTGGTGGACCATTCTGGATACACACAGGAAACTGTTGGGTCAACTTGGCTGGATGTCCTTTAGGTGGTGGACCATTCTGGATACACACAGGAAACAGTTGGGTCAACTTGGCTGGATGTCCTTTAGGTGGTGGACCATTCTGGATACACACAGGAAACAGTTGGGTCAACTTGGCTGGATGTCCTTTAGGTGGTGGACCATTCTGGATACACACAGGAAACAGTTTGGGTCAACTTGGCTGGATGTCCTTTAGGTGGTGGACCATTCTGGATACACACAGGAAACTGTTGGGTCAACTTGGCTGGATGTCCTTTAGGTGGTGGACCATTCTGGATACACACAGAAACTGTTGGGTCAACTTGGCTGGATGTCCTTTAGGTGGTGGCCATTCTGGATACACACAGGAAACTGTTGGGTCAACTTGGCTGGATGTCCTTTAGGTGGTGCCATTCTGGATACACACAGGAACAGTTGGGTCAACTTGGCTGGATGTCCTTTAGGTGGTGGACCATTCTGGATACACACAGGAAACAGTTGGGTCAACTTGGCTGGATGTCCTTTAGGTGGTGGACCATTCTGGATACACACAGGAAACTGTTGGGTCAACTTGGCTGGATGTCCTTTAGGTGGTGGACCATTCTGGATACACACAGGAAACTGTTGGGTCAACTTGGCTGGATGTCCTTTAGGTGGTGGACCATTCTGGATACACACAGGAAACTTTTGGTCAACTTGGCTGGATGTCCTTTAGGTGGTGGGCCATTCTGGATACACACAGGAAACTGTTGGGTCAACTTGGCTGGATGTCCTTTAGGTGGTGGGCCATTCTGGATACACACAGGAAACTGTTGGTCAACTTGGCTGGATGTCCTTTAGGTGGTGGACCATTCTGGATACACACAGGAAACAGTTGGGTCAACTTGGCTGGATGTCCTTTAGGTGGTGGACCATTCTGGATACACACAGGAACTGTTGGGTCAACTTGGCTGGATGTCCTTTAGGTGGTGGACCATTCTGGATACACACAGGAAACAGTTGGGTCAACTTGGCTGGATGTCCTTTAGGTGGTGGACCATTCTGGATACACACAGGAAACTGTTGGGTCAACTTGGCTGGATGTCCTTTAGGTGGTGGACCATTCTGGATACACACAGGAAACTGTTGGGTCAACTTGGCTGGATGTCCTTTAGGTGGTGGACCATTCTGGATACACACAGGAAACTGTTGGGTCAACTTGGCTGGATGTCCTTTAGGTGGTGGACCATTCTGGATACACACAGGAAACTGTTGGGTCAACTTGGCTGGATGTCCTTTAGGTGGTGGACCATTCTGGATACACACAGGAAACTGTTGGGTCAACTTGGCTGGATGTCCTTTAGGTGGTGGACCATTCTGGATACACACAGGAAACAGTTGGGTCAACTTGGCTGGATGTCCTTTAGGTGGTGGACCATTCTGGATACACACAGGAAACTGTTGGGTCAACTTGGCTGGATGTCCTTTAGGTGGTGGGCCATTCTGGATACACACAGGAAACTGTTGGGTCAACTTGGCTGGATGTCCTTTAGGTGGTGGACCATTCTGGATACACACAGGAAACTGTTGGGTCAACTTGGCTGGATGTCCTTTAGGTGGTGGACCATTCTGGATACACACAGGAAACAGTTGGGTCAACTTGGCTGGATGTCCTTTAGGTGGTGGACCATTCTGGATACACACAGGAAACTGTTGGGTCAACTTGGCTGGATGTGTAGGTGGTGGCCATTCTGTACACACGGAGACAATGTGGAGATAAGGAGTAACAAATTATATTTGATTTAACTAAAGCAACTGGAAAATGTACAATGATGTGTGTAATCAGTAATCAGTAGGGTGAGTTTTTCTGCATGACATGGAAATGTTGGGTGTTGAACTGGCAAAGTCCTTTAGGTGGCCACCATTCTGAACACACACATCTCAAAGGTGTCCTGCTTGGAGGAGTCCTTTATGTGTGGAAGAGGTCATTCCTGGATACACCTGGAGGTGTTTCCCTTGGCTGGACACCTTTAACTGGTGGCCGCATCCTTTAGGATACACAAAATACACACAGCAGACAGAGTGGGTGGGTCTTGGCTGATGTCCTTTAGGTGGTGGACCATTCTGGATACACACAGGAAACTGTTGGGTCAACTTGGCTGGATGTCCTTTAGGTGGTGGACCATTCTGGATACACACAGGAAACTGTTGGGTCAACTTGGCTGGATGTCCTTTAGGTGGTGGGCCATTCTGGATACACACAGGAAACTGTTGGGTCAACTTGGCTGGATGTCCTTTAGGTGGTGGACCATTCTGGATACACACAGGAAACTGTTGGGTCAACTTGGCTGGGTCCTTTAGGTGGTGGGCCATTCTGGATACACACAGGAAACTGTTGGGTCAACTTGGCTGGATGTCCTTTAGGTGGTGGGCCATTCTGGATACACACAGGAAACTGTTGGGTCAACTTGGCTGGATGTCCTTTAGGTGGTGGACCATTCTGGATACACACAGGAAACTGTTGGGTCAACTTGGCTGGATGTCCTTTAGGTGGTGGACCATTCTGGATACACACAGGAAACAGTTGGGTCAACTTGGCTGGATGTCCTTTAGGTGGTGGACCATTCTGGATACACACAGGAAACTGTTGGGTCAACTTGGCTGGATGTCCTTTAGGTGGTGGACCATTCTGGATACACACAGGAAACTGTTGGGTCAACTTGGCTGGATGTCCTTTAGGTGGTGGACCATTCTGGATACACACAGGAAACAGTTGGGTCAACTTGGCTGGATGTCCTTTAGGTGGTGGACCATTCTGGATACACACAGGAACATTTGGGTCAACTTGGCTGGATGTCCTTTAGGTGGTGGACCATTCTGGATACACACAGGAAACTGTTGGGTCAACTTGGCTGGATGTCCTTTAGGTGGTGGACCATTCTGGATACACACAGGAAACAGTTGGGTCAACTTGGCTGGATGTCCTTTAGGTGGTGGACCATTCTGGATACACACAGGAAACTGTTGGGTCAACTTGGCTGGATGTCCTTTAGGTGGTGGACCATTCTGGATACACACAGGAAACTGTTGGGTCAACTTGGCTGGATGTCCTTTAGGTGGTGGACCATTCTGGATACACACAGGAAACTGTTGGGTCAACTTGGCTGGATGTCCTTTAGGTGGTGGACCATTCTGGATACACACAGGAAACAGTTGGGTCAACTTGGCTGGATGTCCTTTAGGTGGTGGACCATTCTGGATACACACAGGAAACTGTTGGGTCAACTTGGCTGGATGTCCTTTAGGTGGTGGACCATTCTGGATACACACAGGAAACTGTTGGGTCAACTTGGCTGGATGTCCTTTAGGTGGTGGACCATTCTGGATACACACAGGAAACTGTTGGGTCAACTTGGCTGGATGTCCTTTAGGTGTGGACCATTCTGGATACACACAGGAAACTGTTGGGTCAACTTGGCTGGATGTCCTTTAGGTGGTGGACCATTCTGGATACACACAGGAAACTGTTGGGTCAACTTGGCTGGATGTCCTTTAGGTGGTGGACCATTCTGGATACACACAGGAAACAGTTGGGTCAACTTGGCTGGATGTCCTTTAGGTGGTGGACCATTCTGGATACACACAGGAAACTGTTGGGTCAACTTGGCTGGATGTCCTTTAGGTGGTGGACCATTCTGGATACACACAGGAAACTGTTGGGTCAACTTGGCTGGATGTCCTTTAGGTGGTGGACCATTCTGGATACACACAGGAAACTGTTGGGTCAACTTGGCTGGATGTCCTTTAGGTGGTGGACCATTCTGGATACACACAGGAAACTGTTGGGTCAACTTGGCTGGATGTCCTTTAGGTGGTGGACCATTCTGGATACACACAGGAAACTGTTGGGTCAACTTGGCTGGATGTCCTTTAGGTGGTGGACCATTCTGGATACACACAGGAAACTGTTGGGTCAACTTGGCTGGATGTCCTTTAGGTGGTGGACCATTCTGGATACACACAGGAAACTGTTGGGTCAACTTGGCTGGATGTCCTTTAGGTGGTGGACCATTCTGGATACACACAGGAAACTGTTGGGTCAACTTGGCTGGATGTCCTTTAGGTGGTGGACCATTCTGGATACACACAGGAAACAGTTGGGTCAACTTGGCTGGATGTCCTTTAGGTGGTGGACCATTCTGGATACACACAGGAAACTGTTGGTCAACTTGGCTGGATGTCCTTTAGGTGGTGGACCATTCTGGATACACACAGGAAACTGTTGGGTCAACTTGGCTGGATGTCCTTTAGGTGGTGGACCATTCTGGATACACACAGGAAACTGTTGGGTCAACTTGGCTGGATGTCCTTTAGGTGGTGGACCATTCTGGATACACACAGGAAACAGTTGGGTCAACTTGGCTGGATGTCCTTTAGGTGGTGGACCATTCTGGATACACACAGGAAACAGTTGGGTCAACTTGGCTGGATGTCCTTTAGGTGGTGGACCATTCTGGATACACACAGGAAACTGTTGGGTCAACTTGGCTGGATGTCCTTTAGGTGGTGGACCATTCTGGATACACACAGGAAACTGTTGGGTCAACTTGGCTGGATGTCCTTTAGGTGGTGGACCATTCTGGATACACACAGGAAACTGTTGGGTCAACTTGGCTGGATGTCCTTTAGGTGGTGGACCATTCTGGATACACACAGGAAACTGTTGGGTCAACTTGGCTGGATGTCCTTTAGGTGGTGGACCATTCTGGATACACACAGGAAACAGTTGGGTCAACTTGGCTGGATGTCCTTTAGGTGGTGGACCATTCTGGATACACACAGGAAACTGTTGGGTCAACTTGGCTGGATGTCCTTTAGGTGGTGGACCATTCTGGATACACACAGGAAACTGTTGGGTCAACTTGGCTGGATGTCCTTTAGGTGGTGGACCATTCTGGATACACACAGGAAACTGTTGGGTCAACTTGGCTGGATGTCCTTTAGGTGGTGGACCATTCTGGATACACACAGGAAACTGTTGGGTCAACTTGGCTGGATGTCCTTTAGGTGGTGGACCATTCTGGATACACACAGGAAACTGTTGGGTCAACTTGGCTGGATGTCCTTTAGGTGGTGGACCATTCTGGATACACACAGGAAACAGTTGGGTCAACTTGGCTGGATGTCCTTTAGGTGGTGGACCATTCTGGATACACACAGGAACTGTTGGGTCAACTTGGCTGGATGTCCTTTAGGTGGTGGACCATTCTGGATACACACAGGAAACTGTTGGGTCAACTTGGCTGGATGTCCTTTAGGTGGTGGACCATTCTGGATACACACAGGAAACTGTTGGGTCAACTTGGCTGGATGTCCTTTAGGTGGTGGACCATTCTGGATACACACAGGAAACTGTTGGGTCAACTTGGCTGGATGTCCTTTAGGTGGTGGACCATTCTGGATACACACAGGAAACTGTTGGGTCAACTTGGCTGGATGTCCTTTAGGTGGTGGACCATTCTGGATACACACAGGAAACTGTTGGGTCAACTTGGCTGGATGTCCTTTAGGTGGTGGACCATTCTGGATACACACAGGAAACTGTTGGGTCAACTTGGCTGGATGTCCTTTAGGTGGTGGACCATTCTGGATACACACAGGAAACTGTTGGGTCAACTTGGCTGGATGTCCTTTAGGTGGTGGACCATTCTGGATACACACAGGAAACTGTTGGGTCAACTTGGCTGGATGTCCTTTAGGTGGTGGACCATTCTGGATACACACAGGAAACTGTTGGGTCAACTTGGCTGGATGTCCTTTAGGTGGTGGACCATTCTGGATACACACAGGAAACTGTTGGGTCAACTTGGCTGGATGTCCTTTAGGTGGTGGACCATTCTGGATACACACAGGAAACTGTTGGGTCAACTTGGCTGGATGTCCTTTAGGTGGTGGACCATTCTGGATACACACAGGAAACAGTTGGGTCAACTTGGCTGGATGTCCTTTAGGTGGTGGACCATTCTGGATACACACAGGAAACTGTTGGGTCAACTTGGCTGGATGTCCTTTAGGTGGTGGACCATTCTGGATACACACAGGAAACTGTTGGGTCAACTTGGCTGGATGTCCTTTAGGTGGTGGACCATTCTGGATACACACAGGAAACTGTTGGGTCAACTTGGCTGGATGTCCTTTAGGTGGTGGACCATTCTGGATACACACAGGAAACTGTTGGGTCAACTTGGCTGGATGTCCTTTAGGTGGTGGACCATTCTGGATACACACAGGAAACTGTTGGGTCAACTTGGCTGGATGTCCTTTAGGTGGTGGACCATTCTGGATACACACAGGAAACTGTTGGGTCAACTTGGCTGGATGTCCTTTAGGTGGTGGACCATTCTGGATACACACAGGAAACTGTTGGGTCAACTTGGCTGGATGTCCTTTAGGTGGTGGACCATTCTGGATACACACAGGAAACTGTTGGGTCAACTTGGCTGGATGTCCTTTAGGTGGTGGACCATTCTGGATACACACAGGAAACTGTTGGGTCAACTTGGCTGGATGTCCTTTAGGTGGTGGACCATTCTGGATACACACAGGAAACTGTTGGGTCAACTTGGCTGGATGTCCTTTAGGTGGTGGACCATTCTGGATACACACAGGAAACTGTTGGGTCAACTTGGCTGGATGTCCTTTAGGTGGTGGACCATTCTGGATACACACAGGAAACTGTTGGGTCAACTTGGCTGGATGTCCTTTAGGTGGTGGACCATTCTGGATACACACAGGAAACTGTTGGGTCAACTTGGCTGGATGTCCTTTAGGTGGTGGACCATTCTGGATACACACAGGAAACTGTTGGGTCAACTTGGCTGGATGTCCTTTAGGTGGTGGACCATTCTGGATACACACAGGAAACAGTTGGGTCAACTTGGCTGGATGTCCTTTAGGTGGTGGACCATTCTGGATACACACAGGAAACTGTTGGGTCAACTTGGCTGGATGTCCTTTAGGTGGTGGACCATTCTGGATACACACAGGAAACTGTTGGGTCAACTTGGCTGGATGTCCTTTAGGTGGTGGACCATTCTGGATACACACAGGAAACTGTTGGGTCAACTTGGCTGGATGTCCTTTAGGTGGTGGACCATTCTGGATACACACAGGAAACTGTTGGGTCAACTTGGCTGGATGTCCTTTAGGTGGTGGACCATTCTGGATACACACAGGAAACTGTTGGGTCAACTTGGCTGGATGTCCTTTAGGTGGTGGACCATTCTGGATACACACAGGAAACTGTTGGGTCAACTTGGCTGGATGTCCTTTAGGTGGTGGACCATTCTGGATACACACAGGAAACTGTTGGGTCAACTTGGCTGGATGTCCTTTAGGTGGTGGACCATTCTGGATACACACAGGAAACTGTTGGGTCAACTTGGCTGGATGTCCTTTAGGTGGTGGACCATTCTGGATACACACAGGAAACTGTTGGGTCAACTTGGCTGGATGTCCTTTAGGTGGTGGACCATTCTGGATACACACAGGAAACTGTTGGGTCAACTTGGCTGGATGTCCTTTAGGTGGTGGACCATTCTGGATACACACAGGAAACTGTTGGGTCAACTTGGCTGGATGTCCTTTAGGTGGTGGACCATTCTGGATACACACAGGAAACTGTTGGGTCAACTTGGCTGGATGTCCTTTAGGTGGTGGACCATTCTGGATACACACAGGAAACTGTTGGGTCAACTTGGCTGGATGTCCTTTAGGTGGTGGACCATTCTGGATACACACAGGAAACTGTTGGGTCAACTTGGCTGGATGTCCTTTAGGTGGTGGACCATTCTGGATACACACAGGAAACTGTTGGGTCAACTTGGCTGGATGTCCTTTAGGTGGTGGACCATTCTGGATACACACAGGAAACTGTTGGGTCAACTTGGCTGGATGTCCTTTAGGTGGTGGACCATTCTGGATACACACAGGAAACAGTTGGGTCAACTTGGCTGGATGTCCTTTAGGTGGTGGACCATTCTGGATACACACAGGAAACTGTTGGGTCAACTTGGCTGGATGTCCTTTAGGTGGTGGACCATTCTGGATACACACAGGAAACTGTTGGGTCAACTTGGCTGGATGTCCTTTAGGTGGTGGACCATTCTGGATACACACAGGAAACTGTTGGGTCAACTTGGCTGGATGTCCTTTAGGTGGTGGACCATTCTGGATACACACAGGAAACTGTTGGGTCAACTTGGCTGGATGTCCTTTAGGTGGTGGACCATTCTGGATACACACAGGAAACTGTTGGGTCAACTTGGCTGGATGTCCTTTAGGTGGTGGACCATTCTGGATACACACAGGAAACTGTTGGGTCAACTTGGCTGGATGTCCTTTAGGTGGTGGACCATTCTGGATACACACAGGAAACTGTTGGGTCAACTTGGCTGGATGTCCTTTAGGTGGTGGACCATTCTGGATACACACAGGAAACTGTTGGGTCAACTTGGCTGGATGTCCTTTAGGTGGTGGACCATTCTGGATACACACAGGAAACTGTTGGGTCAACTTGGCTGGATGTCCTTTAGGTGGTGGACCATTCTGGATACACACAGGAAACTGTTGGGTCAACTTGGCTGGATGTCCTTTAGGTGGTGGACCATTCTGGATACACACAGGAAACAGTTGGGTCAACTTGGCTGGATGTCCTTTAGGTGGTGGACCATTCTGGATACACACAGGAAACTGTTGGGTCAACTTGGCTGGATGTCCTTTAGGTGGTGGACCATTCTGGATACACACAGGAAACTGTTGGGTCAACTTGGCTGGATGTCCTTTAGGTGGTGGACCATTCTGGATACACACAGGAAACTGTTGGGTCAACTTGGCTGGATGTCCTTTAGGTGGTGGACCATTCTGGATACACACAGGAAACTGTTGGGTCAACTTGGCTGGATGTCCTTTAGGTGGTGGACCATTCTGGATACACACAGGAAACTGTTGGGTCAACTTGGCTGGATGTCCTTTAGGTGGTGGACCATTCTGGATACACACAGGAAACTGTTGGGTCAACTTGGCTGGATGTCCTTTAGGTGGTGGACCATTCTGGATACACACAGGAAACTGTTGGGTCAACTTGGCTGGATGTCCTTTAGGTGGTGGACCATTCTGGATACACACAGGAAACTGTTGGGTCAACTTGGCTGGATGTCCTTTAGGTGGTGGACCATTCTGGATACACACAGGAAACTGTTGGGTCAACTTGGCTGGATGTCCTTTAGGTGGTGGACCATTCTGGATACACACAGGAAACTGTTGGGTCAACTTGGCTGGATGTCCTTTAGGTGGTGGACCATTCTGGATACACACAGGAAACTGTTGGGTCAACTTGGCTGGATGTCCTTTAGGTGGTGGACCATTCTGGATACACACAGGAAACTGTTGGGTCAACTTGGCTGGATGTCCTTTAGGTGGTGGACCATTCTGGATACACACAGGAAACTGTTGGGTCAACTTGGCTGGATGTCCTTTAGGTGGTGGACCATTCTGGATACACACAGGAAACTGTTGGGTCAACTTGGCTGGATGTCCTTTAGGTGGTGGACCATTCTGGATACACACAGGAAACTGTTGGGTCAACTTGGCTGGATGTCCTTTAGGTGGTGGACCATTCTGGATACACACAGGAAACTGTTGGGTCAACTTGGCTGGATGTCCTTTAGGTGGTGGACCATTCTGGATACACACAGGAAACTGTTGGGTCAACTTGGCTGGATGTCCTTTAGGTGGTGGACCATTCTGGATACACACAGGAAACTGTTGGGTCAACTTGGCTGGATGTCCTTTAGGTGGTGGACCATTCTGGATACACACAGGAAACTGTTGGGTCAACTTGGCTGGATGTCCTTTAGGTGGTGGACCATTCTGGATACACACAGGAAACTGTTGGGTCAACTTGGCTGGATGTCCTTTAGGTGGTGGACCATTCTGGATACACACAGGAAACTGTTGGGTCAACTTGGCTGGATGTCCTTTAGGTGGTGGACCATTCTGGATACACACAGGAAACAGTTGGGTCAACTTGGCTGGATGTCCTTTAGGTGGTGGACCATTCTGGATACACACAGGAAACTGTTGGGTCAACTTGGCTGGATGTCCTTTAGGTGGTGGACCATTCTGGATACACACAGGAAACTGTTGGGTCAACTTGGCTGGATGTCCTTTAGGTGGTGGACCATTCTGGATACACACAGGAAACTGTTGGGTCAACTTGGCTGGATGTCCTTTAGGTGGTGGACCATTCTGGATACACACAGGAAACTGTTGGGTCAACTTGGCTGGATGTCCTTTAGGTGGTGGACCATTCTGGATACACACAGGAAACTGTTGGGTCAACTTGGCTGGATGTCCTTTAGGTGGTGGACCATTCTGGATACACACAGGAAACTGTTGGGTCAACTTGGCTGGATGTCCTTTAGGTGGTGGACCATTCTGGATACACACAGGAAACTGTTGGGTCAACTTGGCTGGATGTCCTTTAGGTGGTGGACCATTCTGGATACACACAGGAAACTGTTGGGTCAACTTGGCTGGATGTCCTTTAGGTGGTGGACCATTCTGGATACACACAGGAAACTGTTGGGTCAACTTGGCTGGATGTCCTTTAGGTGGTGGACCATTCTGGATACACACAGGAAACTGTTGGGTCAACTTGGCTGGATGTCCTTTAGGTGGTGGACCATTCTGGATACACACAGGAAACTGTTGGGTCAACTTGGCTGGATGTCCTTTAGGTGGTGGACCATTCTGGATACACACAGGAAACTGTTGGGTCAACTTGGCTGGATGTCCTTTAGGTGGTGGACCATTCTGGATACACACAGGAAACTGTTGGGTCAACTTGGCTGGATGTCCTTTAGGTGGTGGACCATTCTGGATACACACAGGAAACTGTTGGGTCAACTTGGCTGGATGTCCTTTAGGTGGTGGACCATTCTGGATACACACAGGAAACTGTTGGGTCAACTTGGCTGGATGTCCTTTAGGTGGTGGACCATTCTGGATACACACAGGAAACTGTTGGGTCAACTTGGCTGGATGTCCTTTAGGTGGTGGACCATTCTGGATACACACAGGAAACTGTTGGGTCAACTTGGCTGGATGTCCTTTAGGTGGTGGACCATTCTGGATACACACAGGAAACTGTTGGGTCAACTTGGCTGGATGTCCTTTAGGTGGTGGACCATTCTGGATACACACAGGAAACTGTTGGGTCAACTTGGCTGGATGTCCTTTAGGTGGTGGACCATTCTGGATACACACAGGAAACTGTTGGGTCAACTTGGCTGGATGTCCTTTAGGTGGTGGACCATTCTGGATACACACAGGAAACTGTTGGGTCAACTTGGCTGGATGTCCTTTAGGTGGTGGACCATTCTGGATACACACAGGAAACTGTTGGGTCAACTTGGCTGGATGTCCTTTAGGTGGTGGACCATTCTGGATACACACAGGAAACTGTTGGGTCAACTTGGCTGGATGTCCTTTAGGTGGTGGACCATTCTGGATACACACAGGAAACTGTTGGGTCAACTTGGCTGGATGTCCTTTAGGTGGTGGACCATTCTGGATACACACAGGAAACTGTTGGGTCAACTTGGCTGGATGTCCTTTAGGTGGTGGACCATTCTGGATACACACAGGAAACTGTTGGGTCAACTTGGCTGGATGTCCTTTAGGTGGTGGACCATTCTGGATACACACAGGAAACTGTTGGGTCAACTTGGCTGGATGTCCTTTAGGTGGTGGACCATTCTGGATACACACAGGAAACTGTTGGGTCAACTTGGCTGGATGTCCTTTAGGTGGTGGACCATTCTGGATACACACAGGAAACTGTTGGGTCAACTTGGCTGGATGTCCTTTAGGTGGTGGACCATTCTGGATACACACAGGAAACTGTTGGGTCAACTTGGCTGGATGTCCTTTAGGTGGTGGACCATTCTGGATACACACAGGAAACTGTTGGGTCAACTTGGCTGGATGTCCTTTAGGTGGTGGACCATTCTGGATACACACAGGAAACAGTTGGGTCAACTTGGCTGGATGTCCTTTAGGTGGTGGACCATTCTGGATACACACAGGAAACTGTTGGGTCAACTTGGCTGGATGTCCTTTAGGTGGTGGACCATTCTGGATACACACAGGAAACAGTTGGGTCAACTTGGCTGGATGTCCTTTAGGTGGTGGACCATTCTGGATACACACAGGAAACTGTTGGGTCAACTTGGCTGGATGTCCTTTAGGTGGTGGACCATTCTGGATACACACAGGAAACTGTTGGGTCAACTTGGCTGGATGTCCTTTAGGTGGTGGACCATTCTGGATACACACAGGAAACTGTTGGGTCAACTTGGCTGGATGTCCTTTAGGTGGTGGACCATTCTGGATACACACAGGAAACTGTTGGGTCAACTTGGCTGGATGTCCTTTAGGTGGTGGACCATTCTGGATACACACAGGAAACTGTTGGGTCAACTTGGCTGGATGTCCTTTAGGTGGTGGACCATTCTGGATACACACAGGAAACTGTTGGGTCAACTTGGCTGGATGTCCTTTAGGTGGTGGACCATTCTGGATACACACAGGAAACTGTTGGGTCAACTTGGCTGGATGTCCTTTAGGTGGTGGACCATTCTGGATACACACAGGAAACTGTTGGGTCAACTTGGCTGGATGTCCTTTAGGTGGTGGACCATTCTGGATACACACAGGAAACTGTTGGGTCAACTTGGCTGGATGTCCTTTAGGTGGTGGACCATTCTGGATACACACAGGAAACTGTTGGGTCAACTTGGCTGGATGTCCTTTAGGTGGTGGACCATTCTGGATACACACAGGAAACTGTTGGGTCAACTTGGCTGGATGTCCTTTAGGTGGTGGACCATTCTGGATACACACAGGAAACTGTTGGGTCAACTTGGCTGGATGTCCTTTAGGTGGTGGACCATTCTGGATACACACAGGAAACTGTTGGGTCAACTTGGCTGGATGTCCTTTAGGTGGTGGACCATTCTGGATACACACAGGAAACTGTTGGGTCAACTTGGCTGGATGTCCTTTAGGTGGTGGACCATTCTGGATACACACAGGAAACTGTTGGGTCAACTTGGCTGGATGTCCTTTAGGTGGTGGACCATTCTGGATACACACAGGAAACTGTTGGGTCAACTTGGCTGGATGTCCTTTAGGTGGTGGACCATTCTGGATACACACAGGAAACTGTTGGGTCAACTTGGCTGGATGTCCTTTAGGTGGTGGACCATTCTGGATACACACAGGAAACTGTTGGGTCAACTTGGCTGGATGTCCTTTAGGTGGTGGACCATTCTGGATACACACAGGAAACTGTTGGGTCAACTTGGCTGGATGTCCTTTAGGTGGTGGACCATTCTGGATACACACAGGAAACTGTTGGGTCAACTTGGCTGGATGTCCTTTAGGTGGTGGACCATTCTGGATACACACAGGAAACTGTTGGGTCAACTTGGCTGGATGTCCTTTAGGTGGTGGACCATTCTGGATACACACAGGAAACAGTTGGGTCAACTTGGCTGGATGTCCTTTAGGTGGTGGACCATTCTGGATACACACAGGAAACTGTTGGGTCAACTTGGCTGGATGTCCTTTAGGTGGTGGACCATTCTGGATACACACAGGAAACTGTTGGGTCAACTTGGCTGGATGTCCTTTAGGTGGTGGACCATTCTGGATACACACAGGAAACTGTTGGGTCAACTTGGCTGGATGTCCTTTAGGTGGTGGACCATTCTGGATACACACAGGAAACTGTTGGGTCAACTTGGCTGGATGTCCTTTAGGTGGTGGACCATTCTGGATACACACAGGAAACTGTTGGGTCAACTTGGCTGGATGTCCTTTAGGTGGTGGACCATTCTGGATACACACAGGAAACTGTTGGGTCAACTTGGCTGGATGTCCTTTAGGTGGTGGACCATTCTGGATACACACAGGAAACTGTTGGGTCAACTTGGCTGGATGTCCTTTAGGTGGTGGACCATTCTGGATACACACAGGAAACTGTTGGGTCAACTTGGCTGGATGTCCTTTAGGTGGTGGACCATTCTGGATACACACAGGAAACTGTTGGGTCAACTTGGCTGGATGTCCTTTAGGTGGTGGACCATTCTGGATACACACAGGAAACTGTTGGGTCAACTTGGCTGGATGTCCTTTAGGTGGTGGACCATTCTGGATACACACAGGAAACTGTTGGGTCAACTTGGCTGGATGTCCTTTAGGTGGTGGACCATTCTGGATACACACAGGAAACTGTTGGGTCAACTTGGCTGGATGTCCTTTAGGTGGTGGACCATTCTGGATACACACAGGAAACTGTTGGGTCAACTTGGCTGGATGTCCTTTAGGTGGTGGACCATTCTGGATACACACAGGAAACTGTTGGGTCAACTTGGCTGGATGTCCTTTAGGTGGTGGACCATTCTGGATACACACAGGAAACTGTTGGGTCAACTTGGCTGGATGTCCTTTAGGTGGTGGACCATTCTGGATACACACAGGAAACTGTTGGGTCAACTTGGCTGGATGTCCTTTAGGTGGTGGACCATTCTGGATACACACAGGAAACTGTTGGGTCAACTTGGCTGGATGTCCTTTAGGTGGTGGACCATTCTGGATACACACAGGAAACTGTTGGGTCAACTTGGCTGGATGTCCTTTAGGTGGTGGACCATTCTGGATACACACAGGAAACAGTTGGGTCAACTTGGCTGGATGTCCTTTAGGTGGTGGACCATTCTGGATACACACAGGAAACTGTTGGGTCAACTTGGCTGGATGTCCTTTAGGTGGTGGACCATTCTGGATACACACAGGAAACTGTTGGGTCAACTTGGCTGGATGTCCTTTAGGTGGTGGACCATTCTGGATACACACAGGAAACTGTTGGGTCAACTTGGCTGGATGTCCTTTAGGTGGTGGACCATTCTGGATACACACAGGAAACTGTTGGGTCAACTTGGCTGGATGTCCTTTAGGTGGTGGACCATTCTGGATACACACAGGAAACTGTTGGGTCAACTTGGCTGGATGTCCTTTAGGTGGTGGACCATTCTGGATACACACAGGAAACTGTTGGGTCAACTTGGCTGGATGTCCTTTAGGTGGTGGACCATTCTGGATACACACAGGAAACTGTTGGGTCAACTTGGCTGGATGTCCTTTAGGTGGTGGACCATTCTGGATACACACAGGAAACTGTTGGGTCAACTTGGCTGGATGTCCTTTAGGTGGTGGACCATTCTGGATACACACAGGAAACTGTTGGGTCAACTTGGCTGGATGTCCTTTAGGTGGTGGACCATTCTGGATACACACAGGAAACTGTTGGGTCAACTTGGCTGGATGTCCTTTAGGTGGTGGACCATTCTGGATACACACAGGAAACTGTTGGGTCAACTTGGCTGGATGTCCTTTAGGTGGTGGACCATTCTGGATACACACAGGAAACTGTTGGGTCAACTTGGCTGGATGTCCTTTAGGTGGTGGACCATTCTGGATACACACAGGAAACTGTTGGGTCAACTTGGCTGGATGTCCTTTAGGTGGTGGACCATTCTGGATACACACAGGAAACTGTTGGGTCAACTTGGCTGGATGTCCTTTAGGTGGTGGACCATTCTGGATACACACAGGAAACTGTTGGGTCAACTTGGCTGGATGTCCTTTAGGTGGTGGACCATTCTGGATACACACAGGAAACTGTTGGGTCAACTTGGCTGGATGTCCTTTAGGTGGTGGACCATTCTGGATACACACAGGAAACTGTTGGGTCAACTTGGCTGGATGTCCTTTAGGTGGTGGACCATTCTGGATACACACAGGAAACTGTTGGGTCAACTTGGCTGGATGTCCTTTAGGTGGTGGACCATTCTGGATACACACAGGAAACTGTTGGGTCAACTTGGCTGGATGTCCTTTAGGTGGTGGACCATTCTGGATACACACAGGAAACTGTTGGGTCAACTTGGCTGGATGTCCTTTAGGTGGTGGACCATTCTGGATACACACAGGAAACTGTTGGGTCAACTTGGCTGGATGTCCTTTAGGTGGTGGACCATTCTGGATACACACAGGAAACTGTTGGGTCAACTTGGCTGGATGTCCTTTAGGTGGTGGACCATTCTGGATACACACAGGAAACTGTTGGGTCAACTTGGCTGGATGTCCTTTAGGTGGTGGACCATTCTGGATACACACAGGAAACTGTTGGGTCAACTTGGCTGGATGTCCTTTAGGTGGTGGACCATTCTGGATACACACAGGAAACTGTTGGGTCAACTTGGCTGGATGTCCTTTAGGTGGTGGACCATTCTGGATACACACAGGAAACTGTTGGGTCAACTTGGCTGGATGTCCTTTAGGTGGTGGACCATTCTGGATACACACAGGAAACTGTTGGGTCAACTTGGCTGGATGTCCTTTAGGTGGTGGACCATTCTGGATACACACAGGAAACTGTTGGGTCAACTTGGCTGGATGTCCTTTAGGTGGTGGACCATTCTGGATACACACAGGAAACTGTTGGGTCAACTTGGCTGGATGTCCTTTAGGTGGTGGACCATTCTGGATACACACAGGAAACTGTTGGGTCAACTTGGCTGGATGTCCTTTAGGTGGTGGACCATTCTGGATACACACAGGAAACTGTTGGGTCAACTTGGCTGGATGTCCTTTAGGTGGTGGACCATTCTGGATACACACAGGAAACTGTTGGGTCAACTTGGCTGGATGTCCTTTAGGTGGTGGACCATTCTGGATACACACAGGAAACTGTTGGGTCAACTTGGCTGGATGTCCTTTAGGTGGTGGACCATTCTGGATACACACAGGAAACTGTTGGGTCAACTTGGCTGGATGTCCTTTAGGTGGTGGACCATTCTGGATACACACAGGAAACTGTTGGGTCAACTTGGCTGGATGTCCTTTAGGTGGTGGACCATTCTGGATACACACAGGAAACTGTTGGGTCAACTTGGCTGGATGTCCTTTAGGTGGTGGACCATTCTGGATACACACAGGAAACTGTTGGGTCAACTTGGCTGGATGTCCTTTAGGTGGTGGACCATTCTGGATACACACAGGAAACTGTTGGGTCAACTTGGCTGGATGTCCTTTAGGTGGTGGACCATTCTGGATACACACAGGAAACTGTTGGGTCAACTTGGCTGGATGTCCTTTAGGTGGTGGACCATTCTGGATACACACAGGAAACTGTTGGGTCAACTTGGCTGGATGTCCTTTAGGTGGTGGACCATTCTGGATACACACAGGAAACTGTTGGGTCAACTTGGCTGGATGTCCTTTAGGTGGTGGACCATTCTGGATACACACAGGAAACTGTTGGGTCAACTTGGCTGGATGTCCTTTAGGTGGTGGACCATTCTGGATACACACAGGAAACTGTTGGGTCAACTTGGCTGGATGTCCTTTAGGTGGTGGACCATTCTGGATACACACAGGAAACTGTTGGGTCAACTTGGCTGGATGTCCTTTAGGTGGTGGACCATTCTGGATACACACAGGAAACTGTTGGGTCAACTTGGCTGGATGTCCTTTAGGTGGTGGACCATTCTGGATACACACAGGAAACTGTTGGGTCAACTTGGCTGGATGTCCTTTAGGTGGTGGACCATTCTGGATACACACAGGAAACTGTTGGGTCAACTTGGCTGGATGTCCTTTAGGTGGTGGACCATTCTGGATACACACAGGAAACTGTTGGGTCAACTTGGCTGGATGTCCTTTAGGTGGTGGACCATTCTGGATACACACAGGAAACTGTTGGGTCAACTTGGCTGGATGTCCTTTAGGTGGTGGACCATTCTGGATACACACAGGAAACTGTTGGGTCAACTTGGCTGGATGTCCTTTAGGTGGTGGACCATTCTGGATACACACAGGAAACTGTTGGGTCAACTTGGCTGGATGTCCTTTAGGTGGTGGACCATTCTGGATACACACAGGAAACTGTTGGGTCAACTTGGCTGGATGTCCTTTAGGTGGTGGACCATTCTGGATACACACAGGAAACTGTTGGGTCAACTTGGCTGGATGTCCTTTAGGTGGTGGACCATTCTGGATACACACAGGAAACTGTTGGGTCAACTTGGCTGGATGTCCTTTAGGTGGTGGACCATTCTGGATACACACAGGAAACTGTTGGGTCAACTTGGCTGGATGTCCTTTAGGTGGTGGACCATTCTGGATACACACAGGAAACTGTTGGGTCAACTTGGCTGGATGTCCTTTAGGTGGTGGACCATTCTGGATACACACAGGAAACTGTTGGGTCAACTTGGCTGGATGTCCTTTAGGTGGTGGACCATTCTGGATACACACAGGAAACTGTTGGGTCAACTTGGCTGGATGTCCTTTAGGTGGTGGACCATTCTGGATACACACAGGAAACTGTTGGGTCAACTTGGCTGGATGTCCTTTAGGTGGTGGACCATTCTGGATACACACAGGAAACTGTTGGGTCAACTTGGCTGGATGTCCTTTAGGTGGTGGACCATTCTGGATACACACAGGAAACTGTTGGGTCAACTTGGCTGGATGTCCTTTAGGTGGTGGACCATTCTGGATACACACAGGAAACTGTTGGGTCAACTTGGCTGGATGTCCTTTAGGTGGTGGACCATTCTGGATACACACAGGAAACTGTTGGGTCAACTTGGCTGGATGTCCTTTAGGTGGTGGACCATTCTGGATACACACAGGAAACTGTTGGGTCAACTTGGCTGGATGTCCTTTAGGTGGTGGACCATTCTGGATACACACAGGAAACTGTTGGGTCAACTTGGCTGGATGTCCTTTAGGTGGTGGACCATTCTGGATACACACAGGAAACTGTTGGGTCAACTTGGCTGGATGTCCTTTAGGTGGTGGACCATTCTGGATACACACAGGAAACTGTTGGGTCAACTTGGCTGGATGTCCTTTAGGTGGTGGACCATTCTGGATACACACAGGAAACTGTTGGGTCAACTTGGCTGGATGTCCTTTAGGTGGTGGACCATTCTGGATACACACAGGAAACTGTTGGGTCAACTTGGCTGGATGTCCTTTAGGTGGTGGACCATTCTGGATACACACAGGAAACTGTTGGGTCAACTTGGCTGGATGTCCTTTAGGTGGTGGACCATTCTGGATACACACAGGAAACTGTTGGGTCAACTTGGCTGGATGTCCTTTAGGTGGTGGACCATTCTGGATACACACAGGAAACTGTTGGGTCAACTTGGCTGGATGTCCTTTAGGTGGTGGACCATTCTGGATACACACAGGAAACTGTTGGGTCAACTTGGCTGGATGTCCTTTAGGTGGTGGACCATTCTGGATACACACAGGAAACTGTTGGGTCAACTTGGCTGGATGTCCTTTAGGTGGTGGACCATTCTGGATACACACAGGAAACTGTTGGGTCAACTTGGCTGGATGTCCTTTAGGTGGTGGACCATTCTGGATACACACAGGAAACTGTTGGGTCAACTTGGCTGGATGTCCTTTAGGTGGTGGACCATTCTGGATACACACAGGAAACTGTTGGGTCAACTTGGCTGGATGTCCTTTAGGTGGTGGACCATTCTGGATACACACAGGAAACTGTTGGGTCAACTTGGCTGGATGTCCTTTAGGTGGTGGACCATTCTGGATACACACAGGAAACTGTTGGGTCAACTTGGCTGGATGTCCTTTAGGTGGTGGACCATTCTGGATACACACAGGAAACTGTTGGGTCAACTTGGCTGGATGTCCTTTAGGTGGTGGACCATTCTGGATACACACAGGAAACTGTTGGGTCAACTTGGCTGGATGTCCTTTAGGTGGTGGACCATTCTGGATACACACAGGAAACTGTTGGGTCAACTTGGCTGGATGTCCTTTAGGTGGTGGACCATTCTGGATACACACAGGAAACTGTTGGGTCAACTTGGCTGGATGTCCTTTAGGTGGTGGACCATTCTGGATACACACAGGAAACTGTTGGGTCAACTTGGCTGGATGTCCTTTAGGTGGTGGACCATTCTGGATACACACAGGAAACTGTTGGGTCAACTTGGCTGGATGTCCTTTAGGTGGTGGACCATTCTGGATACACACAGGAAACTGTTGGGTCAACTTGGCTGGATGTCCTTTAGGTGGTGGACCATTCTGGATACACACAGGAAACTGTTGGGTCAACTTGGCTGGATGTCCTTTAGGTGGTGGACCATTCTGGATACACACAGGAAACTGTTGGGTCAACTTGGCTGGATGTCCTTTAGGTGGTGGACCATTCTGGATACACACAGGAAACTGTTGGGTCAACTTGGCTGGATGTCCTTTAGGTGGTGGACCATTCTGGATACACACAGGAAACTGTTGGGTCAACTTGGCTGGATGTCCTTTAGGTGGTGGACCATTCTGGATACACACAGGAAACTGTTGGGTCAACTTGGCTGGATGTCCTTTAGGTGGTGGACCATTCTGGATACACACAGGAAACTGTTGGGTCAACTTGGCTGGATGTCCTTTAGGTGGTGGACCATTCTGGATACACACAGGAAACTGTTGGGTCAACTTGGCTGGATGTCCTTTAGGTGGTGGACCATTCTGGATACACACAGGAAACTGTTGGGTCAACTTGGCTGGATGTCCTTTAGGTGGTGGACCATTCTGGATACACACAGGAAACTGTTGGGTCAACTTGGCTGGATGTCCTTTAGGTGGTGGACCATTCTGGATACACACAGGAAACTGTTGGGTCAACTTGGCTGGATGTCCTTTAGGTGGTGGACCATTCTGGATACACACAGGAAACTGTTGGGTCAACTTGGCTGGATGTCCTTTAGGTGGTGGACCATTCTGGATACACACAGGAAACTGTTGGGTCAACTTGGCTGGATGTCCTTTAGGTGGTGGACCATTCTGGATACACACAGGAAACTGTTGGGTCAACTTGGCTGGATGTCCTTTAGGTGGTGGACCATTCTGGATACACACAGGAAACTGTTGGGTCAACTTGGCTGGATGTCCTTTAGGTGGTGGACCATTCTGGATACACACAGGAAACTGTTGGGTCAACTTGGCTGGATGTCCTTTAGGTGGTGGACCATTCTGGATACACACAGGAAACTGTTGGGTCAACTTGGCTGGATGTCCTTTAGGTGGTGGACCATTCTGGATACACACAGGAAACTGTTGGGTCAACTTGGCTGGATGTCCTTTAGGTGGTGGACCATTCTGGATACACACAGGAAACTGTTGGGTCAACTTGGCTGGATGTCCTTTAGGTGGTGGACCATTCTGGATACACACAGGAAACTGTTGGGTCAACTTGGCTGGATGTCCTTTAGGTGGTGGACCATTCTGGATACACACAGGAAACTGTTGGGTCAACTTGGCTGGATGTCCTTTAGGTGGTGGACCATTCTGGATACACACAGGAAACAGTTGGGTCAACTTGGCTGGATGTCCTTTAGGTGGTGGACCATTCTGGATACACACAGGAAACTGTTGGGTCAACTTGGCTGGATGTCCTTTAGGTGGTGGACCATTCTGGATACACACAGGAAACTGTTGGGTCAACTTGGCTGGATGTCCTTTAGGTGGTGGACCATTCTGGATACACACAGGAAACTGTTGGGTCAACTTGGCTGGATGTCCTTTAGGTGGTGGACCATTCTGGATACACACAGGAAACTGTTGGGTCAACTTGGCTGGATGTCCTTTAGGTGGTGGACCATTCTGGATACACACAGGAAACTGTTGGGTCAACTTGGCTGGATGTCCTTTAGGTGGTGGACCATTCTGGATACACACAGGAAACTGTTGGGTCAACTTGGCTGGATGTCCTTTAGGTGGTGGACCATTCTGGATACACACAGGAAACTGTTGGGTCAACTTGGCTGGATGTCCTTTAGGTGGTGGACCATTCTGGATACACACAGGAAACTGTTGGGTCAACTTGGCTGGATGTCCTTTAGGTGGTGGACCATTCTGGATACACACAGGAAACTGTTGGGTCAACTTGGCTGGATGTCCTTTAGGTGGTGGACCATTCTGGATACACACAGGAAACTGTTGGGTCAACTTGGCTGGATGTCCTTTAGGTGGTGGACCATTCTGGATACACACAGGAAACTGTTGGGTCAACTTGGCTGGATGTCCTTTAGGTGGTGGACCATTCTGGATACACACAGGAAACTGTTGGGTCAACTTGGCTGGATGTCCTTTAGGTGGTGGACCATTCTGGATACACACAGGAAACTGTTGGGTCAACTTGGCTGGATGTCCTTTAGGTGGTGGACCATTCTGGATACACACAGGAAACTGTTGGGTCAACTTGGCTGGATGTCCTTTAGGTGGTGGACCATTCTGGATACACACAGGAAACTGTTGGGTCAACTTGGCTGGATGTCCTTTAGGTGGTGGACCATTCTGGATACACACAGGAAACTGTTGGGTCAACTTGGCTGGATGTCCTTTAGGTGGTGGACCATTCTGGATACACACAGGAAACTGTTGGGTCAACTTGGCTGGATGTCCTTTAGGTGGTGGACCATTCTGGATACACACAGGAAACTGTTGGGTCAACTTGGCTGGATGTCCTTTAGGTGGTGGACCATTCTGGATACACACAGGAAACTGTTGGCTGGATGTCCTTTAGGTGGTGGACCATTCTGGATACACACAGGAAACTGTTGGGTCAACTTGGCTGGATGTCCTTTAGGTGGTGGACCATTCTGGATACACACAGGAAACTGTTGGGTCAACTTGGCTGGATGTCCTTTAGGTGGTGGACCATTCTGGATACACACAGGAAACTGTTGGGTCAACTTGGCTGGATGTCCTTTAGGTGGTGGACCATTCTGGATACACACAGGAAACTGTTGGGTCAACTTGGCTGGATGTCCTTTAGGTGGTGGACCATTCTGGATACACACAGGAAACTGTTGGGTCAACTTGGCTGGATGTCCTTTAGGTGGTGGACCATTCTGGATACACACAGGAAACTGTTGGGTCAACTTGGCTGGATGTCCTTTAGGTGGTGGACCATTCTGGATACACACAGGAAACTGTTGGGTCAACTTGGCTGGATGTCCTTTAGGTGGTGGACCATTCTGGATACACACAGGAAACTGTTGGGTCAACTTGGCTGGATGTCCTTTAGGTGGTGGACCATTCTGGATACACACAGGAAACTGTTGGGTCAACTTGGCTGGATGTCCTTTAGGTGGTGGACCATTCTGGATACACACAGGAAACTGTTGGGTCAACTTGGCTGGATGTCCTTTAGGTGGTGGACCATTCTGGATACACACAGGAAACTGTTGGGTCAACTTGGCTGGATGTCCTTTAGGTGGTGGACCATTCTGGATACACACAGGAAACTGTTGGGTCAACTTGGCTGGATGTCCTTTAGGTGGTGGACCATTCTGGATACACACAGGAAACTGTTGGGTCAACTTGGCTGGATGTCCTTTAGGTGGTGGACCATTCTGGATACACACAGGAAACTGTTGGGTCAACTTGGCTGGATGTCCTTTAGGTGGTGGACCATTCTGGATACACACAGGAAACTGTTGGGTCAACTTGGCTGGATGTCCTTTAGGTGGTGGACCATTCTGGATACACACAGGAAACTGTTGGGTCAACTTGGCTGGATGTCCTTTAGGTGGTGGACCATTCTGGATACACACAGGAAACTGTTGGGTCAACTTGGCTGGATGTCCTTTAGGTGGTGGACCATTCTGGATACACACAGGAAACTGTTGGGTCAACTTGGCTGGATGTCCTTTAGGTGGTGGACCATTCTGGATACACACAGGAAACTGTTGGGTCAACTTGGCTGGATGTCCTTTAGGTGGTGGACCATTCTGGATACACACAGGAAACTGTTGGGTCAACTTGGCTGGATGTCCTTTAGGTGGTGGACCATTCTGGATACACACAGGAAACTGTTGGGTCAACTTGGCTGGATGTCCTTTAGGTGGTGGACCATTCTGGATACACACAGGAAACTGTTGGGTCAACTTGGCTGGATGTCCTTTAGGTGGTGGACCATTCTGGATACACACAGGAAACTGTTGGGTCAACTTGGCTGGATGTCCTTTAGGTGGTGGACCATTCTGGATACACACAGGAAACTGTTGGGTCAACTTGGCTGGATGTCCTTTAGGTGGTGGACCATTCTGGATACACACAGGAAACTGTTGGGTCAACTTGGCTGGATGTCCTTTAGGTGGTGGACCATTCTGGATACACACAGGAAACTGTTGGGTCAACTTGGCTGGATGTCCTTTAGGTGGTGGACCATTCTGGATACACACAGGAAACTGTTGGGTCAACTTGGCTGGATGTCCTTTAGGTGGTGGACCATTCTGGATACACACAGGAAACTGTTGGGTCAACTTGGCTGGATGTCCTTTAGGTGGTGGACCATTCTGGATACACACAGGAAACTGTTGGGTCAACTTGGCTGGATGTCCTTTAGGTGGTGGACCATTCTGGATACACACAGGAAACTGTTGGGTCAACTTGGCTGGATGTCCTTTAGGTGGTGGACCATTCTGGATACACACAGGAAACTGTTGGGTCAACTTGGCTGGATGTCCTTTAGGTGGTGGACCATTCTGGATACACACAGGAAACTGTTGGGTCAACTTGGCTGGATGTCCTTTAGGTGGTGGACCATTCTGGATACACACAGGAAACTGTTGGGTCAA
Source organism: Oncorhynchus mykiss (assembly GCF_013265735.2). Taxonomy (NCBI): domain Eukaryota; kingdom Metazoa; phylum Chordata; class Actinopteri; order Salmoniformes; family Salmonidae; genus Oncorhynchus; species Oncorhynchus mykiss. Next base: position 29,515 of record NW_023494088.1, read on the forward strand.
CTTGGCTGGATGTCCTTTAGGTGGTGGACCATTCTGGATACACACAGGAAACTGTTGGGTCAACTTGGCTGGATGTCCTTTAGGTGGTGGACCATTCTGGATACACACAGGAAACTGTTGGGTCAACTTGGCTGGATGTCCTTTAGGTGGTGGACCATTCTGGATACACACAGGAAACTGTTGGGTCAACTTGGCTGGATGTCCTTTAGGTGGTGGACCATTCTGGATACACACAGGAAACTGTTGGGTCAACTTGGCTGGATGTCCTTTAGGTGGTGGACCATTCTGGATACACACAGGAAACTGTTGGGTCAACTTGGCTGGATGTCCTTTAGGTGGTGGACCATTCTGGATACACACAGGAAACTGTTGGGTCAACTTGGCTGGATGTCCTTTAGGTGGTGGACCATTCTGGATACACACAGGAAACTGTTGGGTCAACTTGGCTGGATGTCCTTTAGGTGGTGGACCATTCTGGATACACACAGGAAACTGTTGGGTCAACTTGGCTGGATGTCCTTTAGGTGGTGGACCATTCTGGATACACACAGGAAACTGTTGGGTCAACTTGGCTGGATGTCCTTTAGGTGGTGGACCATTCTGGATACACACAGGAAACTGTTGGGTCAACTTGGCTGGATGTCCTTTAGGTGGTGGACCATTCTGGATACACACAGGAAACTGTTGGGTCAACTTGGCTGGATGTCCTTTAGGTGGTGGACCATTCTGGATACACACAGGAAACTGTTGGGTCAACTTGGCTGGATGTCCTTTAGGTGGTGGACCATTCTGGATACACACAGGAAACTGTTGGGTCAACTTGGCTGGATGTCCTTTAGGTGGTGGACCATTCTGGATACACACAGGAAACTGTTGGGTCAACTTGGCTGGATGTCCTTTAGGTGGTGGACCATTCTGGATACACACAGGAAACTGTTGGGTCAACTTGGCTGGATGTCCTTTAGGTGGTGGACCATTCTGGATACACACAGGAAACTGTTGGGTCAACTTGGCTGGATGTCCTTTAGGTGGTGGACCATTCTGGATACACACAGGAAACTGTTGGGTCAACTTGGCTGGATGTCCTTTAGGTGGTGGACCATTCTGGATACACACAGGAAACTGTTGGGTCAACTTGGCTGGATGTCCTTTAGGTGGTGGACCATTCTGGATACACACAGGAAACTGTTGGGTCAACTTGGCTGGATGTCCTTTAGGTGGTGGACCATTCTGGATACACACAGGAAACTGTTGGGTCAACTTGGCTGGATGTCCTTTAGGTGGTGGACCATTCTGGATACACACAGGAAACTGTTGGGTCAACTTGGCTGGATGTCCTTTAGGTGGTGGACCATTCTGGATACACACAGGAAACTGTTGGGTCAACTTGGCTGGATGTCCTTTAGGTGGTGGACCATTCTGGATACACACAGGAAACTGTTGGGTCAACTTGGCTGGATGTCCTTTAGGTGGTGGACCATTCTGGATACACACAGGAAACTGTTGGGTCAACTTGGCTGGATGTCCTTTAGGTGGTGGACCATTCTGGATACACACAGGAAACTGTTGGGTCAACTTGGCTGGATGTCCTTTAGGTGGTGGACCATTCTGGATACACACAGGAAACTGTTGGGTCAACTTGGCTGGATGTCCTTTAGGTGGTGGACCATTCTGGATACACACAGGAAACTGTTGGGTCAACTTGGCTGGATGTCCTTTAGGTGGTGGACCATTCTGGATACACACAGGAAACTGTTGGGTCAACTTGGCTGGATGTCCTTTAGGTGGTGGACCATTCTGGATACACACAGGAAACTGTTGGGTCAACTTGGCTGGATGTCCTTTAGGTGGTGGACCATTCTGGATACACACAGGAAACTGTTGGGTCAACTTGGCTGGATGTCCTTTAGGTGGTGGACCATTCTGGATACACACAGGAAACTGTTGGGTCAACTTGGCTGGATGTCCTTTAGGTGGTGGACCATTCTGGATACACACAGGAAACTGTTGGGTCAACTTGGCTGGATGTCCTTTAGGTGGTGGACCATTCTGGATACACACAGGAAACTGTTGGGTCAACTTGGCTGGATGTCCTTTAGGTGGTGGACCATTCTGGATACACACAGGAAACTGTTGGGTCAACTTGGCTGGATGTCCTTTAGGTGGTGGACCATTCTGGATACACACAGGAAACTGTTGGGTCAACTTGGCTGGATGTCCTTTAGGTGGTGGACCATTCTGGATACACACAGGAAACTGTTGGGTCAACTTGGCTGGATGTCCTTTAGGTGGTGGACCATTCTGGATACACACAGGAAACTGTTGGGTCAACTTGGCTGGATGTCCTTTAGGTGGTGGACCATTCTGGATACACACAGGAAACTGTTGGGTCAACTTGGCTGGATGTCCTTTAGGTGGTGGACCATTCTGGATACACACAGGAAACTGTTGGGTCAACTTGGCTGGATGTCCTTTAGGTGGTGGACCATTCTGGATACACACAGGAAACTGTTGGGTCAACTTGGCTGGATGTCCTTTAGGTGGTGGACCATTCTGGATACACACAGGAAACTGTTGGGTCAACTTGGCTGGATGTCCTTTAGGTGGTGGACCATTCTGGATACACACAGGAAACTGTTGGGTCAACTTGGCTGGATGTCCTTTAGGTGGTGGACCATTCTGGATACACACAGGAAACTGTTGGGTCAACTTGGCTGGATGTCCTTTAGGTGGTGGACCATTCTGGATACACACAGGAAACTGTTGGGTCAACTTGGCTGGATGTCCTTTAGGTGGTGGACCATTCTGGATACACACAGGAAACTGTTGGGTCAACTTGGCTGGATGTCCTTTAGGTGGTGGACCATTCTGGATACACACAGGAAACTGTTGGGTCAACTTGGCTGGATGTCCTTTAGGTGGTGGACCATTCTGGATACACACAGGAAACTGTTGGGTCAACTTGGCTGGATGTCCTTTAGGTGGTGGACCATTCTGGATACACACAGGAAACTGTTGGGTCAACTTGGCTGGATGTCCTTTAGGTGGTGGACCATTCTGGATACACACAGGAAACTGTTGGGTCAACTTGGCTGGATGTCCTTTAGGTGGTGGACCATTCTGGATACACACAGGAAACTGTTGGGTCAACTTGGCTGGATGTCCTTTAGGTGGTGGACCATTCTGGATACACACAGGAAACTGTTGGGTCAACTTGGCTGGATGTCCTTTAGGTGGTGGACCATTCTGGATACACACAGGAAACTGTTGGGTCAACTTGGCTGGATGTCCTTTAGGTGGTGGACCATTCTGGATACACACAGGAAACTGTTGGGTCAACTTGGCTGGATGTCCTTTAGGTGGTGGACCATTCTGGATACACACAGGAAACTGTTGGGTCAACTTGGCTGGATGTCCTTTAGGTGGTGGACCATTCTGGATACACACAGGAAACTGTTGGGTCAACTTGGCTGGATGTCCTTTAGGTGGTGGACCATTCTGGATACACACAGGAAACTGTTGGGTCAACTTGGCTGGATGTCCTTTAGGTGGTGGACCATTCTGGATACACACAGGAAACTGTTGGGTCAACTTGGCTGGATGTCCTTTAGGTGGTGGACCATTCTGGATACACACAGGAAACTGTTGGGTCAACTTGGCTGGATGTCCTTTAGGTGGTGGACCATTCTGGATACACACAGGAAACTGTTGGGTCAACTTGGCTGGATGTCCTTTAGGTGGTGGACCATTCTGGATACACACAGGAAACTGTTGGGTCAACTTGGCTGGATGTCCTTTAGGTGGTGGACCATTCTGGATACACACAGGAAACTGTTGGGTCAACTTGGCTGGATGTCCTTTAGGTGGTGGACCATTCTGGATACACACAGGAAACTGTTGGGTCAACTTGGCTGGATGTCCTTTAGGTGGTGGACCATTCTGGATACACACAGGAAACTGTTGGGTCAACTTGGCTGGATGTCCTTTAGGTGGTGGACCATTCTGGATACACACAGGAAACTGTTGGGTCAACTTGGCTGGATGTCCTTTAGGTGGTGGACCATTCTGGATACACACAGGAAACTGTTGGGTCAACTTGGCTGGATGTCCTTTAGGTGGTGGACCATTCTGGATACACACAGGAAACTGTTGGGTCAACTTGGCTGGATGTCCTTTAGGTGGTGGACCATTCTGGATACACACAGGAAACTGTTGGGTCAACTTGGCTGGATGTCCTTTAGGTGGTGGACCATTCTGGATACACACAGGAAACTGTTGGGTCAACTTGGCTGGATGTCCTTTAGGTGGTGGACCATTCTGGATACACACAGGAAACTGTTGGGTCAACTTGGCTGGATGTCCTTTAGGTGGTGGACCATTCTGGATACACACAGGAAACTGTTGGGTCAACTTGGCTGGATGTCCTTTAGGTGGTGGACCATTCTGGATACACACAGGAAACTGTTGGGTCAACTTGGCTGGATGTCCTTTAGGTGGTGGACCATTCTGGATACACACAGGAAACTGTTGGGTCAACTTGGCTGGATGTCCTTTAGGTGGTGGACCATTCTGGATACACACAGGAAACTGTTGGGTCAACTTGGCTGGATGTCCTTTAGGTGGTGGACCATTCTGGATACACACAGGAAACTGTTGGGTCAACTTGGCTGGATGTCCTTTAGGTGGTGGACCATTCTGGATACACACAGGAAACTGTTGGGTCAACTTGGCTGGATGTCCTTTAGGTGGTGGACCATTCTGGATACACACAGGAAACTGTTGGGTCAACTTGGCTGGATGTCCTTTAGGTGGTGGACCATTCTGGATACACACAGGAAACTGTTGGGTCAACTTGGCTGGATGTCCTTTAGGTGGTGGACCATTCTGGATACACACAGGAAACTGTTGGGTCAACTTGGCTGGATGTCCTTTAGGTGGTGGACCATTCTGGATACACACAGGAAACTGTTGGGTCAACTTGGCTGGATGTCCTTTAGGTGGTGGACCATTCTGGATACACACAGGAAACTGTTGGGTCAACTTGGCTGGATGTCCTTTAGGTGGTGGACCATTCTGGATACACACAGGAAACTGTTGGGTCAACTTGGCTGGATGTCCTTTAGGTGGTGGACCATTCTGGATACACACAGGAAACTGTTGGGTCAACTTGGCTGGATGTCCTTTAGGTGGTGGACCATTCTGGATACACACAGGAAACTGTTGGGTCAACTTGGCTGGATGTCCTTTAGGTGGTGGACCATTCTGGATACACACAGGAAACTGTTGGGTCAACTTGGCTGGATGTCCTTTAGGTGGTGGACCATTCTGGATACACACAGGAAACTGTTGGGTCAACTTGGCTGGATGTCCTTTAGGTGGTGGACCATTCTGGATACACACAGGAAACTGTTGGGTCAACTTGGCTGGATGTCCTTTAGGTGGTGGACCATTCTGGATACACACAGGAAACTGTTGGGTCAACTTGGCTGGATGTCCTTTAGGTGGTGGACCATTCTGGATACACACAGGAAACTGTTGGGTCAACTTGGCTGGATGTCCTTTAGGTGGTGGACCATTCTGGATACACACAGGAAACTGTTGGGTCAACTTGGCTGGATGTCCTTTAGGTGGTGGACCATTCTGGATACACACAGGAAACTGTTGGGTCAACTTGGCTGGATGTCCTTTAGGTGGTGGACCATTCTGGATACACACAGGAAACTGTTGGGTCAACTTGGCTGGATGTCCTTTAGGTGGTGGACCATTCTGGATACACACAGGAAACTGTTGGGTCAACTTGGCTGGATGTCCTTTAGGTGGTGGACCATTCTGGATACACACAGGAAACTGTTGGGTCAACTTGGCTGGATGTCCTTTAGGTGGTGGACCATTCTGGATACACACAGGAAACTGTTGGGTCAACTTGGCTGGATGTCCTTTAGGTGGTGGACCATTCTGGATACACACAGGAAACTGTTGGGTCAACTTGGCTGGATGTCCTTTAGGTGGTGGACCATTCTGGATACACACAGGAAACTGTTGGGTCAACTTGGCTGGATGTCCTTTAGGTGGTGGACCATTCTGGATACACACAGGAAACTGTTGGGTCAACTTGGCTGGATGTCCTTTAGGTGGTGGACCATTCTGGATACACACAGGAAACTGTTGGGTCAACTTGGCTGGATGTCCTTTAGGTGGTGGACCATTCTGGATACACACAGGAAACTGTTGGGTCAACTTGGCTGGATGTCCTTTAGGTGGTGGACCATTCTGGATACACACAGGAAACTGTTGGGTCAACTTGGCTGGATGTCCTTTAGGTGGTGGACCATTCTGGATACACACAGGAAACTGTTGGGTCAACTTGGCTGGATGTCCTTTAGGTGGTGGACCATTCTGGATACACACAGGAAACTGTTGGGTCAACTTGGCTGGATGTCCTTTAGGTGGTGGACCATTCTGGATACACACAGGAAACTGTTGGGTCAACTTGGCTGGATGTCCTTTAGGTGGTGGACCATTCTGGATACACACAGGAAACTGTTGGGTCAACTTGGCTGGATGTCCTTTAGGTGGTGGACCATTCTGGATACACACAGGAAACTGTTGGGTCAACTTGGCTGGATGTCCTTTAGGTGGTGGACCATTCTGGATACACACAGGAAACTGTTGGGTCAACTTGGCTGGATGTCCTTTAGGTGGTGGACCATTCTGGATACACACAGGAAACTGTTGGGTCAACTTGGCTGGATGTCCTTTAGGTGGTGGACCATTCTGGATACACACAGGAAACTGTTGGGTCAACTTGGCTGGATGTCCTTTAGGTGGTGGACCATTCTGGATACACACAGGAAACTGTTGGGTCAACTTGGCTGGATGTCCTTTAGGTGGTGGACCATTCTGGATACACACAGGAAACTGTTGGGTCAACTTGGCTGGATGTCCTTTAGGTGGTGGACCATTCTGGATACACACAGGAAACTGTTGGGTCAACTTGGCTGGATGTCCTTTAGGTGGTGGACCATTCTGGATACACACAGGAAACTGTTGGGTCAACTTGGCTGGATGTCCTTTAGGTGGTGGACCATTCTGGATACACACAGGAAACTGTTGGGTCAACTTGGCTGGATGTCCTTTAGGTGGTGGACCATTCTGGATACACACAGGAAACTGTTGGGTCAACTTGGCTGGATGTCCTTTAGGTGGTGGACCATTCTGGATACACACAGGAAACTGTTGGGTCAACTTGGCTGGATGTCCTTTAGGTGGTGGACCATTCTGGATACACACAGGAAACTGTTGGGTCAACTTGGCTGGATGTCCTTTAGGTGGTGGACCATTCTGGATACACACAGGAAACTGTTGGGTCAACTTGGCTGGATGTCCTTTAGGTGGTGGACCATTCTGGATACACACAGGAAACTGTTGGGTCAACTTGGCTGGATGTCCTTTAGGTGGTGGACCATTCTGGATACACACAGGAAACTGTTGGGTCAACTTGGCTGGATGTCCTTTAGGTGGTGGACCATTCTGGATACACACAGGAAACTGTTGGGTCAACTTGGCTGGATGTCCTTTAGGTGGTGGACCATTCTGGATACACACAGGAAACTGTTGGGTCAACTTGGCTGGATGTCCTTTAGGTGGTGGACCATTCTGGATACACACAGGAAACTGTTGGGTCAACTTGGCTGGATGTCCTTTAGGTGGTGGACCATTCTGGATACACACAGGAAACTGTTGGGTCAACTTGGCTGGATGTCCTTTAGGTGGTGGACCATTCTGGATACACACAGGAAACTGTTGGGTCAACTTGGCTGGATGTCCTTTAGGTGGTGGACCATTCTGGATACACACAGGAAACTGTTGGGTCAACTTGGCTGGATGTCCTTTAGGTGGTGGACCATTCTGGATACACACAGGAAACTGTTGGGTCAACTTGGCTGGATGTCCTTTAGGTGGTGGACCATTCTGGATACACACAGGAAACTGTTGGGTCAACTTGGCTGGATGTCCTTTAGGTGGTGGACCATTCTGGATACACACAGGAAACTGTTGGGTCAACTTGGCTGGATGTCCTTTAGGTGGTGGACCATTCTGGATACACACAGGAAACTGTTGGGTCAACTTGGCTGGATGTCCTTTAGGTGGTGGACCATTCTGGATACACACAGGAAACTGTTGGGTCAACTTGGCTGGATGTCCTTTAGGTGGTGGACCATTCTGGATACACACAGGAAACTGTTGGGTCAACTTGGCTGGATGTCCTTTAGGTGGTGGACCATTCTGGATACACACAGGAAACTGTTGGGTCAACTTGGCTGGATGTCCTTTAGGTGGTGGACCATTCTGGATACACACAGGAAACTGTTGGGTCAACTTGGCTGGATGTCCTTTAGGTGGTGGACCATTCTGGATACACACAGGAAACTGTTGGGTCAACTTGGCTGGATGTCCTTTAGGTGGTGGACCATTCTGGATACACACAGGAAACTGTTGGGTCAACTTGGCTGGATGTCCTTTAGGTGGTGGACCATTCTGGATACACACAGGAAACTGTTGGGTCAACTTGGCTGGATGTCCTTTAGGTGGTGGACCATTCTGGATACACACAGGAAACTGTTGGGTCAACTTGGCTGGATGTCCTTTAGGTGGTGGACCATTCTGGATACACACAGGAAACTGTTGGGTCAACTTGGCTGGATGTCCTTTAGGTGGTGGACCATTCTGGATACACACAGGAAACTGTTGGGTCAACTTGGCTGGATGTCCTTTAGGTGGTGGACCATTCTGGATACACACAGGAAACTGTTGGGTCAACTTGGCTGGATGTCCTTTAGGTGGTGGACCATTCTGGATACACACAGGAAACTGTTGGGTCAACTTGGCTGGATGTCCTTTAGGTGGTGGACCATTCTGGATACACACAGGAAACTGTTGGGTCAACTTGGCTGGATGTCCTTTAGGTGGTGGACCATTCTGGATACACACAGGAAACTGTTGGGTCAACTTGGCTGGATGTCCTTTAGGTGGTGGACCATTCTGGATACACACAGGAAACTGTTGGGTCAACTTGGCTGGATGTCCTTTAGGTGGTGGACCATTCTGGATACACACAGGAAACTGTTGGGTCAACTTGGCTGGATGTCCTTTAGGTGGTGGACCATTCTGGATACACACAGGAAACTGTTGGGTCAACTTGGCTGGATGTCCTTTAGGTGGTGGACCATTCTGGATACACACAGGAAACTGTTGGGTCAACTTGGCTGGATGTCCTTTAGGTGGTGGACCATTCTGGATACACACAGGAAACTGTTGGGTCAACTTGGCTGGATGTCCTTTAGGTGGTGGACCATTCTGGATACACACAGGAAACTGTTGGGTCAACTTGGCTGGATGTCCTTTAGGTGGTGGACCATTCTGGATACACACAGGAAACTGTTGGGTCAACTTGGCTGGATGTCCTTTAGGTGGTGGACCATTCTGGATACACACAGGAAACTGTTGGGTCAACTTGGCTGGATGTCCTTTAGGTGGTGGACCATTCTGGATACACACAGGAAACTGTTGGGTCAACTTGGCTGGATGTCCTTTAGGTGGTGGACCATTCTGGATACACACAGGAAACTGTTGGGTCAACTTGGCTGGATGTCCTTTAGGTGGTGGACCATTCTGGATACACACAGGAAACTGTTGGGTCAACTTGGCTGGATGTCCTTTAGGTGGTGGACCATTCTGGATACACACAGGAAACTGTTGGGTCAACTTGGCTGGATGTCCTTTAGGTGGTGGACCATTCTGGATACACACAGGAAACTGTTGGGTCAACTTGGCTGGATGTCCTTTAGGTGGTGGACCATTCTGGATACACACAGGAAACTGTTGGGTCAACTTGGCTGGATGTCCTTTAGGTGGTGGACCATTCTGGATACACACAGGAAACTGTTGGGTCAACTTGGCTGGATGTCCTTTAGGTGGTGGACCATTCTGGATACACACAGGAAACTGTTGGGTCAACTTGGCTGGATGTCCTTTAGGTGGTGGACCATTCTGGATACACACAGGAAACTGTTGGGTCAACTTGGCTGGATGTCCTTTAGGTGGTGGACCATTCTGGATACACACAGGAAACTGTTGGGTCAACTTGGCTGGATGTCCTTTAGGTGGTGGACCATTCTGGATACACACAGGAAACTGTTGGGTCAACTTGGCTGGATGTCCTTTAGGTGGTGGACCATTCTGGATACACACAGGAAACTGTTGGGTCAACTTGGCTGGATGTCCTTTAGGTGGTGGACCATTCTGGATACACACAGGAAACTGTTGGGTCAACTTGGCTGGATGTCCTTTAGGTGGTGGACCATTCTGGATACACACAGGAAACTGTTGGGTCAACTTGGCTGGATGTCCTTTAGGTGGTGGACCATTCTGGATACACACAGGAAACTGTTGGGTCAACTTGGCTGGATGTCCTTTAGGTGGTGGACCATTCTGGATACACACAGGAAACTGTTGGGTCAACTTGGCTGGATGTCCTTTAGGTGGTGGACCATTCTGGATACACACAGGAAACTGTTGGGTCAACTTGGCTGGATGTCCTTTAGGTGGTGGACCATTCTGGATACACACAGGAAACTGTTGGGTCAACTTGGCTGGATGTCCTTTAGGTGGTGGACCATTCTGGATACACACAGGAAACTGTTGGGTCAACTTGGCTGGATGTCCTTTAGGTGGTGGACCATTCTGGATACACACAGGAAACTGTTGGGTCAACTTGGCTGGATGTCCTTTAGGTGGTGGACCATTCTGGATACACACAGGAAACTGTTGGGTCAACTTGGCTGGATGTCCTTTAGGTGGTGGACCATTCTGGATACACACAGGAAACTGTTGGGTCAACTTGGCTGGATGTCCTTTAGGTGGTGGACCATTCTGGATACACACAGGAAACTGTTGGGTCAACTTGGCTGGATGTCCTTTAGGTGGTGGACCATTCTGGATACACACAGGAAACTGTTGGGTCAACTTGGCTGGATGTCCTTTAGGTGGTGGACCATTCTGGATACACACAGGAAACTGTTGGGTCAACTTGGCTGGATGTCCTTTAGGTGGTGGACCATTCTGGATACACACAGGAAACTGTTGGGTCAACTTGGCTGGATGTCCTTTAGGTGGTGGACCATTCTGGATACACACAGGAAACTGTTGGGTCAACTTGGCTGGATGTCCTTTAGGTGGTGGACCATTCTGGATACACACAGGAAACTGTTGGGTCAACTTGGCTGGATGTCCTTTAGGTGGTGGACCATTCTGGATACACACAGGAAACTGTTGGGTCAACTTGGCTGGATGTCCTTTAGGTGGTGGACCATTCTGGATACACACAGGAAACTGTTGGGTCAACTTGGCTGGATGTCCTTTAGGTGGTGGACCATTCTGGATACACACAGGAAACTGTTGGGTCAACTTGGCTGGATGTCCTTTAGGTGGTGGACCATTCTGGATACACACAGGAAACTGTTGGGTCAACTTGGCTGGATGTCCTTTAGGTGGTGGACCATTCTGGATACACACAGGAAACTGTTGGGTCAACTTGGCTGGATGTCCTTTAGGTGGTGGACCATTCTGGATACACACAGGAAACTGTTGGGTCAACTTGGCTGGATGTCCTTTAGGTGGTGGACCATTCTGGATACACACAGGAAACTGTTGGGTCAACTTGGCTGGATGTCCTTTAGGTGGTGGACCATTCTGGATACACACAGGAAACTGTTGGGTCAACTTGGCTGGATGTCCTTTAGGTGGTGGACCATTCTGGATACACACAGGAAACTGTTGGGTCAACTTGGCTGGATGTCCTTTAGGTGGTGGACCATTCTGGATACACACAGGAAACTGTTGGGTCAACTTGGCTGGATGTCCTTTAGGTGGTGGACCATTCTGGATACACACAGGAAACTGTTGGGTCAACTTGGCTGGATGTCCTTTAGGTGGTGGACCATTCTGGATACACACAGGAAACTGTTGGGTCAACTTGGCTGGATGTCCTTTAGGTGGTGGACCATTCTGGATACACACAGGAAACTGTTGGGTCAACTTGGCTGGATGTCCTTTAGGTGGTGGACCATTCTGGATACACACAGGAAACTGTTGGGTCAACTTGGCTGGATGTCCTTTAGGTGGTGGACCATTCTGGATACACACAGGAAACTGTTGGGTCAACTTGGCTGGATGTCCTTTAGGTGGTGGACCATTCTGGATACACACAGGAAACTGTTGGGTCAACTTGGCTGGATGTCCTTTAGGTGGTGGACCATTCTGGATACACACAGGAAACTGTTGGGTCAACTTGGCTGGATGTCCTTTAGGTGGTGGACCATTCTGGATACACACAGGAAACTGTTGGGTCAACTTGGCTGGATGTCCTTTAGGTGGTGGACCATTCTGGATACACACAGGAAACTGTTGGGTCAACTTGGCTGGATGTCCTTTAGGTGGTGGACCATTCTGGATACACACAGGAAACTGTTGGGTCAACTTGGCTGGATGTCCTTTAGGTGGTGGACCATTCTGGATACACACAGGAAACTGTTGGGTCAACTTGGCTGGATGTCCTTTAGGTGGTGGACCATTCTGGATACACACAGGAAACTGTTGGGTCAACTTGGCTGGATGTCCTTTAGGTGGTGGACCATTCTGGATACACACAGGAAACTGTTGGGTCAACTTGGCTGGATGTCCTTTAGGTGGTGGACCATTCTGGATACACACAGGAAACTGTTGGGTCAACTTGGCTGGATGTCCTTTAGGTGGTGGACCATTCTGGATACACACAGGAAACTGTTGGGTCAACTTGGCTGGATGTCCTTTAGGTGGTGGACCATTCTGGATACACACAGGAAACTGTTGGGTCAACTTGGCTGGATGTCCTTTAGGTGGTGGACCATTCTGGATACACACAGGAAACTGTTGGGTCAACTTGGCTGGATGTCCTTTAGGTGGTGGACCATTCTGGATACACACAGGAAACTGTTGGGTCAACTTGGCTGGATGTCCTTTAGGTGGTGGACCATTCTGGATACACACAGGAAACTGTTGGGTCAACTTGGCTGGATGTCCTTTAGGTGGTGGACCATTCTGGATACACACAGGAAACTGTTGGGTCAACTTGGCTGGATGTCCTTTAGGTGGTGGACCATTCTGGATACACACAGGAAACTGTTGGGTCAACTTGGCTGGATGTCCTTTAGGTGGTGGACCATTCTGGATACACACAGGAAACTGTTGGGTCAACTTGGCTGGATGTCCTTTAGGTGGTGGACCATTCTGGATACACACAGGAAACTGTTGGGTCAACTTGGCTGGATGTCCTTTAGGTGGTGGACCATTCTGGATACACACAGGAAACTGTTGGGTCAACTTGGCTGGATGTCCTTTAGGTGGTGGACCATTCTGGATACACACAGGAAACTGTTGGGTCAACTTGGCTGGATGTCCTTTAGGTGGTGGACCATTCTGGATACACACAGGAAACTGTTGGGTCAACTTGGCTGGATGTCCTTTAGGTGGTGGACCATTCTGGATACACACAGGAAACTGTTGGGTCAACTTGGCTGGATGTCCTTTAGGTGGTGGACCATTCTGGATACACACAGGAAACTGTTGGGTCAACTTGGCTGGATGTCCTTTAGGTGGTGGACCATTCTGGATACACACAGGAAACTGTTGGGTCAACTTGGCTGGATGTCCTTTAGGTGGTGGACCATTCTGGATACACACAGGAAACTGTTGGGTCAACTTGGCTGGATGTCCTTTAGGTGGTGGACCATTCTGGATACACACAGGAAACTGTTGGGTCAACTTGGCTGGATGTCCTTTAGGTGGTGGACCATTCTGGATACACACAGGAAACTGTTGGGTCAACTTGGCTGGATGTCCTTTAGGTGGTGGACCATTCTGGATACACACAGGAAACTGTTGGGTCAACTTGGCTGGATGTCCTTTAGGTGGTGGACCATTCTGGATACACACAGGAAACTGTTGGGTCAACTTGGCTGGATGTCCTTTAGGTGGTGGACCATTCTGGATACACACAGGAAACTGTTGGGTCAACTTGGCTGGATGTCCTTTAGGTGGTGGACCATTCTGGATACACACAGGAAACTGTTGGGTCAACTTGGCTGGATGTCCTTTAGGTGGTGGACCATTCTGGATACACACAGGAAACTGTTGGGTCAACTTGGCTGGATGTCCTTTAGGTGGTGGACCATTCTGGATACACACAGGAAACTGTTGGGTCAACTTGGCTGGATGTCCTTTAGGTGGTGGACCATTCTGGATACACACAGGAAACTGTTGGGTCAACTTGGCTGGATGTCCTTTAGGTGGTGGACCATTCTGGATACACACAGGAAACTGTTGGGTCAACTTGGCTGGATGTCCTTTAGGTGGTGGACCATTCTGGATACACACAGGAAACTGTTGGGTCAACTTGGCTGGATGTCCTTTAGGTGGTGGACCATTCTGGATACACACAGGAAACTGTTGGGTCAACTTGGCTGGATGTCCTTTAGGTGGTGGACCATTCTGGATACACACAGGAAACTGTTGGGTCAACTTGGCTGGATGTCCTTTAGGTGGTGGACCATTCTGGATACACACAGGAAACTGTTGGGTCAACTTGGCTGGATGTCCTTTAGGTGGTGGACCATTCTGGATACACACAGGAAACTGTTGGGTCAACTTGGCTGGATGTCCTTTAGGTGGTGGACCATTCTGGATACACACAGGAAACTGTTGGGTCAACTTGGCTGGATGTCCTTTAGGTGGTGGACCATTCTGGATACACACAGGAAACTGTTGGGTCAACTTGGCTGGATGTCCTTTAGGTGGTGGACCATTCTGGATACACACAGGAAACTGTTGGGTCAACTTGGCTGGATGTCCTTTAGGTGGTGGACCATTCTGGATACACACAGGAAACTGTTGGGTCAACTTGGCTGGATGTCCTTTAGGTGGTGGACCATTCTGGATACACACAGGAAACTGTTGGGTCAACTTGGCTGGATGTCCTTTAGGTGGTGGACCATTCTGGATACACACAGGAAACTGTTGGGTCAACTTGGCTGGATGTCCTTTAGGTGGTGGACCATTCTGGATACACACAGGAAACTGTTGGGTCAACTTGGCTGGATGTCCTTTAGGTGGTGGACCATTCTGGATACACACAGGAAACTGTTGGGTCAACTTGGCTGGATGTCCTTTAGGTGGTGGACCATTCTGGATACACACAGGAAACTGTTGGGTCAACTTGGCTGGATGTCCTTTAGGTGGTGGACCATTCTGGATACACACAGGAAACTGTTGGGTCAACTTGGCTGGATGTCCTTTAGGTGGTGGACCATTCTGGATACACACAGGAAACTGTTGGGTCAACTTGGCTGGATGTCCTTTAGGTGGTGGACCATTCTGGATACACACAGGAAACTGTTGGGTCAACTTGGCTGGATGTCCTTTAGGTGGTGGACCATTCTGGATACACACAGGAAACTGTTGGGTCAACTTGGCTGGATGTCCTTTAGGTGGTGGACCATTCTGGATACACACAGGAAACTGTTGGGTCAACTTGGCTGGATGTCCTTTAGGTGGTGGACCATTCTGGATACACACAGGAAACTGTTGGGTCAACTTGGCTGGATGTCCTTTAGGTGGTGGACCATTCTGGATACACACAGGAAACTGTTGGGTCAACTTGGCTGGATGTCCTTTAGGTGGTGGACCATTCTGGATACACACAGGAAACTGTTGGGTCAACTTGGCTGGATGTCCTTTAGGTGGTGGACCATTCTGGATACACACAGGAAACTGTTGGGTCAACTTGGCTGGATGTCCTTTAGGTGGTGGACCATTCTGGATACACACAGGAAACTGTTGGGTCAACTTGGCTGGATGTCCTTTAGGTGGTGGACCATTCTGGATACACACAGGAAACTGTTGGGTCAACTTGGCTGGATGTCCTTTAGGTGGTGGACCATTCTGGATACACACAGGAAACTGTTGGGTCAACTTGGCTGGATGTCCTTTAGGTGGTGGACCATTCTGGATACACACAGGAAACTGTTGGGTCAACTTGGCTGGATGTCCTTTAGGTGGTGGACCATTCTGGATACACACAGGAAACTGTTGGGTCAACTTGGCTGGATGTCCTTTAGGTGGTGGACCATTCTGGATACACACAGGAAACTGTTGGGTCAACTTGGCTGGATGTCCTTTAGGTGGTGGACCATTCTGGATACACACAGGAAACTGTTGGGTCAACTTGGCTGGATGTCCTTTAGGTGGTGGACCATTCTGGATACACACAGGAAACTGTTGGGTCAACTTGGCTGGATGTCCTTTAGGTGGTGGACCATTCTGGATACACACAGGAAACTGTTGGGTCAACTTGGCTGGATGTCCTTTAGGTGGTGGACCATTCTGGATACACACAGGAAACTGTTGGGTCAACTTGGCTGGATGTCCTTTAGGTGGTGGACCATTCTGGATACACACAGGAAACTGTTGGGTCAACTTGGCTGGATGTCCTTTAGGTGGTGGACCATTCTGGATACACACAGGAAACTGTTGGGTCAACTTGGCTGGATGTCCTTTAGGTGGTGGACCATTCTGGATACACACAGGAAACTGTTGGGTCAACTTGGCTGGATGTCCTTTAGGTGGTGGACCATTCTGGATACACACAGGAAACTGTTGGGTCAACTTGGCTGGATGTCCTTTAGGTGGTGGACCATTCTGGATACACACAGGAAACTGTTGGGTCAACTTGGCTGGATGTCCTTTAGGTGGTGGACCATTCTGGATACACACAGGAAACTGTTGGGTCAACTTGGCTGGATGTCCTTTAGGTGGTGGACCATTCTGGATACACACAGGAAACTGTTGGGTCAACTTGGCTGGATGTCCTTTAGGTGGTGGACCATTCTGGATACACACAGGAAACTGTTGGGTCAACTTGGCTGGATGTCCTTTAGGTGGTGGACCATTCTGGATACACACAGGAAACTGTTGGGTCAACTTGGCTGGATGTCCTTTAGGTGGTGGACCATTCTGGATACACACAGGAAACTGTTGGGTCAACTTGGCTGGATGTCCTTTAGGTGGTGGACCATTCTGGATACACACAGGAAACTGTTGGGTCAACTTGGCTGGATGTCCTTTAGGTGGTGGACCATTCTGGATACACACAGGAAACTGTTGGGTCAACTTGGCTGGATGTCCTTTAGGTGGTGGACCATTCTGGATACACACAGGAAACTGTTGGGTCAACTTGGCTGGATGTCCTTTAGGTGGTGGACCATTCTGGATACACACAGGAAACTGTTGGGTCAACTTGGCTGGATGTCCTTTAGGTGGTGGACCATTCTGGATACACACAGGAAACTGTTGGGTCAACTTGGCTGGATGTCCTTTAGGTGGTGGACCATTCTGGATACACACAGGAAACTGTTGGGTCAACTTGGCTGGATGTCCTTTAGGTGGTGGACCATTCTGGATACACACAGGAAACTGTTGGGTCAACTTGGCTGGATGTCCTTTAGGTGGTGGACCATTCTGGATACACACAGGAAACTGTTGGGTCAACTTGGCTGGATGTCCTTTAGGTGGTGGACCATTCTGGATACACACAGGAAACTGTTGGGTCAACTTGGCTGGATGTCCTTTAGGTGGTGGACCATTCTGGATACACACAGGAAACTGTTGGGTCAACTTGGCTGGATGTCCTTTAGGTGGTGGACCATTCTGGATACACACAGGAAACTGTTGGGTCAACTTGGCTGGATGTCCTTTAGGTGGTGGACCATTCTGGATACACACAGGAAACTGTTGGGTCAACTTGGCTGGATGTCCTTTAGGTGGTGGACCATTCTGGATACACACAGGAAACTGTTGGGTCAACTTGGCTGGATGTCCTTTAGGTGGTGGACCATTCTGGATACACACAGGAAACTGTTGGGTCAACTTGGCTGGATGTCCTTTAGGTGGTGGACCATTCTGGATACACACAGGAAACTGTTGGGTCAACTTGGCTGGATGTCCTTTAGGTGGTGGACCATTCTGGATACACACAGGAAACTGTTGGGTCAACTTGGCTGGATGTCCTTTAGGTGGTGGACCATTCTGGATACACACAGGAAACTGTTGGGTCAACTTGGCTGGATGTCCTTTAGGTGGTGGACCATTCTGGATACACACAGGAAACTGTTGGGTCAACTTGGCTGGATGTCCTTTAGGTGGTGGACCATTCTGGATACACACAGGAAACTGTTGGGTCAACTTGGCTGGATGTCCTTTAGGTGGTGGACCATTCTGGATACACACAGGAAACTGTTGGGTCAACTTGGCTGGATGTCCTTTAGGTGGTGGACCATTCTGGATACACACAGGAAACTGTTGGGTCAACTTGGCTGGATGTCCTTTAGGTGGTGGACCATTCTGGATACACACAGGAAACTGTTGGGTCAACTTGGCTGGATGTCCTTTAGGTGGTGGACCATTCTGGATACACACAGGAAACTGTTGGGTCAACTTGGCTGGATGTCCTTTAGGTGGTGGACCATTCTGGATACACACAGGAAACTGTTGGGTCAACTTGGCTGGATGTCCTTTAGGTGGTGGACCATTCTGGATACACACAGGAAACTGTTGGGTCAACTTGGCTGGATGTCCTTTAGGTGGTGGACCATTCTGGATACACACAGGAAACTGTTGGGTCAACTTGGCTGGATGTCCTTTAGGTGGTGGACCATTCTGGATACACACAGGAAACTGTTGGGTCAACTTGGCTGGATGTCCTTTAGGTGGTGGACCATTCTGGATACACACAGGAAACTGTTGGGTCAACTTGGCTGGATGTCCTTTAGGTGGTGGACCATTCTGGATACACACAGGAAACTGTTGGGTCAACTTGGCTGGATGTCCTTTAGGTGGTGGACCATTCTGGATACACACAGGAAACTGTTGGGTCAACTTGGCTGGATGTCCTTTAGGTGGTGGACCATTCTGGATACACACAGGAAACTGTTGGGTCAACTTGGCTGGATGTCCTTTAGGTGGTGGACCATTCTGGATACACACAGGAAACTGTTGGGTCAACTTGGCTGGATGTCCTTTAGGTGGTGGACCATTCTGGATACACACAGGAAACTGTTGGGTCAACTTGGCTGGATGTCCTTTAGGTGGTGGACCATTCTGGATACACACAGGAAACTGTTGGGTCAACTTGGCTGGATGTCCTTTAGGTGGTGGACCATTCTGGATACACACAGGAAACTGTTGGGTCAACTTGGCTGGATGTCCTTTAGGTGGTGGACCATTCTGGATACACACAGGAAACTGTTGGGTCAACTTGGCTGGATGTCCTTTAGGTGGTGGACCATTCTGGATACACACAGGAAACTGTTGGGTCAACTTGGCTGGATGTCCTTTAGGTGGTGGACCATTCTGGATACACACAGGAAACTGTTGGGTCAACTTGGCTGGATGTCCTTTAGGTGGTGGACCATTCTGGATACACACAGGAAACTGTTGGGTCAACTTGGCTGGATGTCCTTTAGGTGGTGGACCATTCTGGATACACACAGGAAACTGTTGGGTCAACTTGGCTGGATGTCCTTTAGGTGGTGGACCATTCTGGATACACACAGGAAACTGTTGGGTCAACTTGGCTGGATGTCCTTTAGGTGGTGGACCATTCTGGATACACACAGGAAACTGTTGGGTCAACTTGGCTGGATGTCCTTTAGGTGGTGGACCATTCTGGATACACACAGGAAACTGTTGGGTCAACTTGGCTGGATGTCCTTTAGGTGGTGGACCATTCTGGATACACACAGGAAACAGTTGGGTCAACTTGGCTGGATGTCCTTTAGGTGGTGGACCATTCTGGATACACACAGGAAACTGTTGGGTCAACTTGGCTGGATGTCCTTTAGGTGGTGGACCATTCTGGATACACACAGGAAACTGTTGGGTCAACTTGGCTGGATGTCCTTTAGGTGGTGGACCATTCTGGATACACACAGGAAACTGTTGGGTCAACTTGGCTGGATGTCCTTTAGGTGGTGGACCATTCTGGATACACACAGGAAACTGTTGGGTCAACTTGGCTGGATGTCCTTTAGGTGGTGGACCATTCTGGATACACACAGGAAACTGTTGGGTCAACTTGGCTGGATGTCCTTTAGGTGGTGGACCATTCTGGATACACACAGGAAACTGTTGGGTCAACTTGGCTGGATGTCCTTTAGGTGGTGGACCATTCTGGATACACACAGGAAACTGTTGGGTCAACTTGGCTGGATGTCCTTTAGGTGGTGGACCATTCTGGATACACACAGGAAACTGTTGGGTCAACTTGGCTGGATGTCCTTTAGGTGGTGGACCATTCTGGATACACACAGGAAACTGTTGGGTCAACTTGGCTGGATGTCCTTTAGGTGGTGGACCATTCTGGATACACACAGGAAACTGTTGGGTCAACTTGGCTGGATGTCCTTTAGGTGGTGGACCATTCTGGATACACACAGGAAACTGTTGGGTCAACTTGGCTGGATGTCCTTTAGGTGGTGGACCATTCTGGATACACACAGGAAACTGTTGGGTCAACTTGGCTGGATGTCCTTTAGGTGGTGGACCATTCTGGATACACACAGGAAACTGTTGGGTCAACTTGGCTGGATGTCCTTTAGGTGGTGGACCATTCTGGATACACACAGGAAACTGTTGGGTCAACTTGGCTGGATGTCCTTTAGGTGGTGGACCATTCTGGATACACACAGGAAACTGTTGGGTCAACTTGGCTGGATGTCCTTTAGGTGGTGGACCATTCTGGATACACACAGGAAACTGTTGGGTCAACTTGGCTGGATGTCCTTTAGGTGGTGGACCATTCTGGATACACACAGGAAACTGTTGGGTCAACTTGGCTGGATGTCCTTTAGGTGGTGGACCATTCTGGATACACACAGGAAACTGTTGGGTCAACTTGGCTGGATGTCCTTTAGGTGGTGGACCATTCTGGATACACACAGGAAACTGTTGGGTCAACTTGGCTGGATGTCCTTTAGGTGGTGGACCATTCTGGATACACACAGGAAACTGTTGGGTCAACTTGGCTGGATGTCCTTTAGGTGGTGGACCATTCTGGATACACACAGGAAACTGTTGGGTCAACTTGGCTGGATGTCCTTTAGGTGGTGGACCATTCTGGATACACACAGGAAACTGTTGGGTCAACTTGGCTGGATGTCCTTTAGGTGGTGGACCATTCTGGATACACACAGGAAACTGTTGGGTCAACTTGGCTGGATGTCCTTTAGGTGGTGGACCATTCTGGATACACACAGGAAACTGTTGGGTCAACTTGGCTGGATGTCCTTTAGGTGGTGGACCATTCTGGATACACACAGGAAACTGTTGGGTCAACTTGGCTGGATGTCCTTTAGGTGGTGGACCATTCTGGATACACACAGGAAACTGTTGGGTCAACTTGGCTGGATGTCCTTTAGGTGGTGGACCATTCTGGATACACACAGGAAACTGTTGGGTCAACTTGGCTGGATGTCCTTTAGGTGGTGGACCATTCTGGATACACACAGGAAACTGTTGGGTCAACTTGGCTGGATGTCCTTTAGGTGGTGGACCATTCTGGATACACACAGGAAACTGTTGGGTCAACTTGGCTGGATGTCCTTTAGGTGGTGGACCATTCTGGATACACACAGGAAACTGTTGGGTCAACTTGGCTGGATGTCCTTTAGGTGGTGGACCATTCTGGATACACACAGGAAACTGTTGGGTCAACTTGGCTGGATGTCCTTTAGGTGGTGGACCATTCTGGATACACACAGGAAACTGTTGGGTCAACTTGGCTGGATGTCCTTTAGGTGGTGGACCATTCTGGATACACACAGGAAACTGTTGGGTCAACTTGGCTGGATGTCCTTTAGGTGGTGGACCATTCTGGATACACACAGGAAACTGTTGGGTCAACTTGGCTGGATGTCCTTTAGGTGGTGGACCATTCTGGATACACACAGGAAACTGTTGGGTCAACTTGGCTGGATGTCCTTTAGGTGGTGGACCATTCTGGATACACACAGGAAACTGTTGGGTCAACTTGGCTGGATGTCCTTTAGGTGGTGGACCATTCTGGATACACACAGGAAAGTTGGGTCAACTTGGCTGGATGTCCTTTAGGTGGTGGACCATTCTGGATACACACAGGAAACTGTTGGGTCAACTTGGCTGGATGTCCTTTAGGTGGTGGACCATTCTGGATACACACAGGAAACTGTTGGGTCAACTTGGCTGGATGTCCTTTAGGTGGTGGACCATTCTGGATACACACAGGAAACTGTTGGGTCAACTTGGCTGGATGTCCTTTAGGTGGTGGACCATTCTGGATACACACAGGAAACTGTTGGGTCAACTTGGCTGGATGTCCTTTAGGTGGTGGACCATTCTGGATACACACAGGAAACTGTTGGGTCAACTTGGCTGGATGTCCTTTAGGTGGTGGACCATTCTGGATACACACAGGAAACTGTTGGGTCAACTTGGCTGGATGTCCTTTAGGTGGTGGACCATTCTGGATACACACAGGAAACTGTTGGGTCAACTTGGCTGGATGTCCTTTAGGTGGTGGACCATTCTGGATACACACAGGAAACTGTTGGGTCAACTTGGCTGGATGTCCTTTAGGTGGTGGACCATTCTGGATACACACAGGAAACTGTTGGGTCAACTTGGCTGGATGTCCTTTAGGTGGTGGACCATTCTGGATACACACAGGAAACTGTTGGGTCAACTTGGCTGGATGTCCTTTAGGTGGTGGACCATTCTGGATACACACAGGAAACTGTTGGGTCAACTTGGCTGGATGTCCTTTAGGTGGTGGACCATTCTGGATACACACAGGAAACTGTTGGGTCAACTTGGCTGGATGTCCTTTAGGTGGTGGACCATTCTGGATACACACAGGAAACTGTTGGGTCAACTTGGCTGGATGTCCTTTAGGTGGTGGACCATTCTGGATACACACAGGAAACTGTTGGGTCAACTTGGCTGGATGTCCTTTAGGTGGTGGACCATTCTGGATACACACAGGAAACTGTTGGGTCAACTTGGCTGGATGTCCTTTAGGTGGTGGACCATTCTGGATACACACAGGAAACTGTTGGGTCAACTTGGCTGGATGTCCTTTAGGTGGTGGACCATTCTGGATACACACAGGAAACTGTTGGGTCAACTTGGCTGGATGTCCTTTAGGTGGTGGACCATTCTGGATACACACAGGAAACTGTTGGGTCAACTTGGCTGGATGTCCTTTAGGTGGTGGACCATTCTGGATACACACAGGAAACTGTTGGGTCAACTTGGCTGGATGTCCTTTAGGTGGTGGACCATTCTGGATACACACAGGAAACTGTTGGGTCAACTTGGCTGGATGTCCTTTAGGTGGTGGACCATTCTGGATACACACAGGAAACTGTTGGGTCAACTTGGCTGGATGTCCTTTAGGTGGTGGACCATTCTGGATACACACAGGAAACTGTTGGGTCAACTTGGCTGGATGTCCTTTAGGTGGTGGACCATTCTGGATACACACAGGAAACTGTTGGGTCAACTTGGCTGGATGTCCTTTAGGTGGTGGACCATTCTGGATACACACAGGAAACTGTTGGGTCAACTTGGCTGGATGTCCTTTAGGTGGTGGACCATTCTGGATACACACAGGAAACTGTTGGGTCAACTTGGCTGGATGTCCTTTAGGTGGTGGACCATTCTGGATACACACAGGAAACTGTTGGGTCAACTTGGCTGGATGTCCTTTAGGTGGTGGACCATTCTGGATACACACAGGAAACTGTTGGGTCAACTTGGCTGGATGTCCTTTAGGTGGTGGACCATTCTGGATACACACAGGAAACTGTTGGGTCAACTTGGCTGGATGTCCTTTAGGTGGTGGACCATTCTGGATACACACAGGAAACTGTTGGGTCAACTTGGCTGGATGTCCTTTAGGTGGTGGACCATTCTGGATACACACAGGAAACTGTTGGGTCAACTTGGCTGGATGTCCTTTAGGTGGTGGACCATTCTGGATACACACAGGAAACTGTTGGGTCAACTTGGCTGGATGTCCTTTAGGTGGTGGACCATTCTGGATACACACAGGAAACTGTTGGGTCAACTTGGCTGGATGTCCTTTAGGTGGTGGACCATTCTGGATACACACAGGAAACTGTTGGGTCAACTTGGCTGGATGTCCTTTAGGTGGTGGACCATTCTGGATACACACAGGAAACTGTTGGGTCAACTTGGCTGGATGTCCTTTAGGTGGTGGACCATTCTGGATACACACAGGAAACTGTTGGGTCAACTTGGCTGGATGTCCTTTAGGTGGTGGACCATTCTGGATACACACAGGAAACTGTTGGGTCAACTTGGCTGGATGTCCTTTAGGTGGTGGACCATTCTGGATACACACAGGAAACTGTTGGGTCAACTTGGCTGGATGTCCTTTAGGTGGTGGACCATTCTGGATACACACAGGAAACTGTTGGGTCAACTTGGCTGGATGTCCTTTAGGTGGTGGACCATTCTGGATACACACAGGAAACTGTTGGGTCAACTTGGCTGGATGTCCTTTAGGTGGTGGACCATTCTGGATACACACAGGAAACTGTTGGGTCAACTTGGCTGGATGTCCTTTAGGTGGTGGACCATTCTGGATACACACAGGAAACTGTTGGGTCAACTTGGCTGGATGTCCTTTAGGTGGTGGACCATTCTGGATACACACAGGAAACTGTTGGGTCAACTTGGCTGGATGTCCTTTAGGTGGTGGACCATTCTGGATACACACAGGAAACTGTTGGGTCAACTTGGCTGGATGTCCTTTAGGTGGTGGACCATTCTGGATACACACAGGAAACTGTTGGGTCAACTTGGCTGGATGTCCTTTAGGTGGTGGACCATTCTGGATACACACAGGAAACTGTTGGGTCAACTTGGCTGGATGTCCTTTAGGTGGTGGACCATTCTGGATACACACAGGAAACTGTTGGGTCAACTTGGCTGGATGTCCTTTAGGTGGTGGACCATTCTGGATACACACAGGAAACTGTTGGGTCAACTTGGCTGGATGTCCTTTAGGTGGTGGACCATTCTGGATACACACAGGAAACTGTTGGGTCAACTTGGCTGGATGTCCTTTAGGTGGTGGACCATTCTGGATACACACAGGAAACTGTTGGGTCAACTTGGCTGGATGTCCTTTAGGTGGTGGACCATTCTGGATACACACAGGAAACTGTTGGGTCAACTTGGCTGGATGTCCTTTAGGTGGTGGACCATTCTGGATACACACAGGAAACTGTTGGGTCAACTTGGCTGGATGTCCTTTAGGTGGTGGACCATTCTGGATACACACAGGAAACTGTTGGGTCAACTTGGCTGGATGTCCTTTAGGTGGTGGACCATTCTGGATACACACAGGAAACTGTTGGGTCAACTTGGCTGGATGTCCTTTAGGTGGTGGACCATTCTGGATACACACAGGAAACTGTTGGGTCAACTTGGCTGGATGTCCTTTAGGTGGTGGACCATTCTGGATACACACAGGAAACTGTTGGGTCAACTTGGCTGGATGTCCTTTAGGTGGTGGACCATTCTGGATACACACAGGAAACTGTTGGGTCAACTTGGCTGGATGTCCTTTAGGTGGTGGACCATTCTGGATACACACAGGAAACTGTTGGGTCAACTTGGCTGGATGTCCTTTAGGTGGTGGACCATTCTGGATACACACAGGAAACTGTTGGGTCAACTTGGCTGGATGTCCTTTAGGTGGTGGACCATTCTGGATACACACAGGAAACTGTTGGGTCAACTTGGCTGGATGTCCTTTAGGTGGTGGACCATTCTGGATACACACAGGAAACTGTTGGGTCAACTTGGCTGGATGTCCTTTAGGTGGTGGACCATTCTGGATACACACAGGAAACTGTTGGGTCAACTTGGCTGGATGTCCTTTAGGTGGTGGACCATTCTGGATACACACAGGAAACTGTTGGGTCAACTTGGCTGGATGTCCTTTAGGTGGTGGACCATTCTGGATACACACAGGAAACAGTTGGGTCAACTTGGCTGGATGTCCTTTAGGTGGTGGACCATTCTGGATACACACAGGAAACTGTTGGGTCAACTTGGCTGGATGTCCTTTAGGTGGTGGACCATTCTGGATACACACAGGAAACTGTTGGGTCAACTTGGCTGGATGTCCTTTAGGTGGTGGACCATTCTGGATACACACAGGAAACTGTTGGGTCAACTTGGCTGGATGTCCTTTAGGTGGTGGACCATTCTGGATACACACAGGAAACTGTTGGGTCAACTTGGCTGGATGTCCTTTAGGTGGTGGACCATTCTGGATACACACAGGAAACTGTTGGGTCAACTTGGCTGGATGTCCTTTAGGTGGTGGACCATTCTGGATACACACAGGAAACTGTTGGGTCAACTTGGCTGGATGTCCTTTAGGTGGTGGACCATTCTGGATACACACAGGAAACTGTTGGGTCAACTTGGCTGGATGTCCTTTAGGTGGTGGACCATTCTGGATACACACAGGAAACTGTTGGGTCAACTTGGCTGGATGTCCTTTAGGTGGTGGACCATTCTGGATACACACAGGAAACTGTTGGGTCAACTTGGCTGGATGTCCTTTAGGTGGTGGACCATTCTGGATACACACAGGAAACTGTTGGGTCAACTTGGCTGGATGTCCTTTAGGTGGTGGACCATTCTGGATACACACAGGAAACTGTTGGGTCAACTTGGCTGGATGTCCTTTAGGTGGTGGACCATTCTGGATACACACAGGAAACTGTTGGGTCAACTTGGCTGGATGTCCTTTAGGTGGTGGACCATTCTGGATACACACAGGAAACTGTTGGGTCAACTTGGCTGGATGTCCTTTAGGTGGTGGACCATTCTGGATACACACAGGAAACTGTTGGGTCAACTTGGCTGGATGTCCTTTAGGTGGTGGACCATTCTGGATACACACAGGAAACTGTTGGGTCAACTTGGCTGGATGTCCTTTAGGTGGTGGACCATTCTGGATACACACAGGAAACAGTTGGGTCAACTTGGCTGGATGTCCTTTAGGTGGTGGACCATTCTGGATACACACAGGAAACTGTTGGGTCAACTTGGCTGGATGTCCTTTAGGTGGTGGACCATTCTGGATACACACAGGAAACTGTTGGGTCAACTTGGCTGGATGTCCTTTAGGTGGTGGACCATTCTGGATACACACAGGAAACTGTTGGGTCAACTTGGCTGGATGTCCTTTAGGTGGTGGACCATTCTGGATACACACAGGAAACTGTTGGGTCAACTTGGCTGGATGTCCTTTAGGTGGTGGACCATTCTGGATACACACAGGAAACTGTTGGGTCAACTTGGCTGGATGTCCTTTAGGTGGTGGACCATTCTGGATACACACAGGAAACTGTTGGGTCAACTTGGCTGGATGTCCTTTAGGTGGTGGACCATTCTGGATACACACAGGAAACTGTTGGGTCAACTTGGCTGGATGTCCTTTAGGTGGTGGACCATTCTGGATACACACAGGAAACTGTTGGGTCAACTTGGCTGGATGTCCTTTAGGTGGTGGACCATTCTGGATACACACAGGAAACTGTTGGGTCAACTTGGCTGGATGTCCTTTAGGTGGTGGACCATTCTGGATACACACAGGAAACAGTTGGGTCAACTTGGCTGGATGTCCTTTAGGTGGTGGACCATTCTGGATACACACAGGAAACTGTTGGGTCAACTTGGCTGGATGTCCTTTAGGTGGTGGACCATTCTGGATACACACAGGAAACTGTTGGGTCAACTTGGCTGGATGTCCTTTAGGTGGTGGACCATTCTGGATACACACAGGAAACTGTTGGGTCAACTTGGCTGGATGTCCTTTAGGTGGTGGACCATTCTGGATACACACAGGAAACTGTTGGGTCAACTTGGCTGGATGTCCTTTAGGTGGTGGACCATTCTGGATACACACAGGAAACTGTTGGGTCAACTTGGCTGGATGTCCTTTAGGTGGTGGACCATTCTGGATACACACAGGAAACTGTTGGGTCAACTTGGCTGGATGTCCTTTAGGTGGTGGACCATTCTGGATACACACAGGAAACTGTTGGGTCAACTTGGCTGGATGTCCTTTAGGTGGTGGACCATTCTGGATACACACAGGAAACTGTTGGGTCAACTTGGCTGGATGTCCTTTAGGTGGTGGACCATTCTGGATACACACAGGAAACTGTTGGGTCAACTTGGCTGGATGTCCTTTAGGTGGTGGACCATTCTGGATACACACAGGAAACTGTTGGGTCAACTTGGCTGGATGTCCTTTAGGTGGTGGACCATTCTGGATACACACAGGAAACTGTTGGGTCAACTTGGCTGGATGTCCTTTAGGTGGTGGACCATTCTGGATACACACAGGAAACTGTTGGGTCAACTTGGCTGGATGTCCTTTAGGTGGTGGACCATTCTGGATACACACAGGAAACTGTTGGGTCAACTTGGCTGGATGTCCTTTAGGTGGTGGACCATTCTGGATACACACAGGAAACAGTTGGGTCAACTTGGCTGGATGTCCTTTAGGTGGTGGACCATTCTGGATACACACAGGAAACTGTTGGGTCAACTTGGCTGGATGTCCTTTAGGTGGTGGACCATTCTGGATACACACAGGAAACTGTTGGGTCAACTTGGCTGGATGTCCTTTAGGTGGTGGACCATTCTGGATACACACAGGAAACTGTTGGGTCAACTTGGCTGGATGTCCTTTAGGTGGTGGACCATTCTGGATACACACAGGAAACTGTTGGGTCAACTTGGCTGGATGTCCTTTAGGTGGTGGACCATTCTGGATACACACAGGAAACTGTTGGGTCAACTTGGCTGGATGTCCTTTAGGTGGTGGACCATTCTGGATACACACAGGAAACTGTTGGGTCAACTTGGCTGGATGTCCTTTAGGTGGTGGACCATTCTGGATACACACAGGAAACTGTTGGGTCAACTTGGCTGGATGTCCTTTAGGTGGTGGACCATTCTGGATACACACAGGAAACTGTTGGGTCAACTTGGCTGGATGTCCTTTAGGTGGTGGACCATTCTGGATACACACAGGAAACTGTTGGGTCAACTTGGCTGGATGTCCTTTAGGTGGTGGACCATTCTGGATACACACAGGAAACTGTTGGGTCAACTTGGCTGGATGTCCTTTAGGTGGTGGACCATTCTGGATACACACAGGAAACTGTTGGGTCAACTTGGCTGGATGTCCTTTAGGTGGTGGACCATTCTGGATACACACAGGAAACTGTTGGGTCAACTTGGCTGGATGTCCTTTAGGTGGTGGACCATTCTGGATACACACAGGAAACTGTTGGGTCAACTTGGCTGGATGTCCTTTAGGTGGTGGACCATTCTGGATACACACAGGAAACTGTTGGGTCAACTTGGCTGGATGTCCTTTAGGTGGTGGACCATTCTGGATACACACAGGAAACTGTTGGGTCAACTTGGCTGGATGTCCTTTAGGTGGTGGACCATTCTGGATACACACAGGAAACTGTTGGGTCAACTTGGCTGGATGTCCTTTAGGTGGTGGACCATTCTGGATACACACAGGAAACTGTTGGGTCAACTTGGCTGGATGTCCTTTAGGTGGTGGACCATTCTGGATACACACAGGAAACTGTTGGGTCAACTTGGCTGGATGTCCTTTAGGTGGTGGACCATTCTGGATACACACAGGAAACTGTTGGGTCAACTTGGCTGGATGTCCTTTAGGTGGTGGACCATTCTGGATACACACAGGAAACTGTTGGGTCAACTTGGCTGGATGTCCTTTAGGTGGTGGACCATTCTGGATACACACAGGAAACTGTTGGGTCAACTTGGCTGGATGTCCTTTAGGTGGTGGACCATTCTGGATACACACAGGAAACAGTTGGGTCAACTTGGCTGGATGTCCTTTAGGTGGTGGACCATTCTGGATACACACAGGAAACTGTTGGGTCAACTTGGCTGGATGTCCTTTAGGTGGTGGACCATTCTGGATACACACAGGAAACAGTTGGGTCAACTTGGCTGGATGTCCTTTAGGTGGTGGACCATTCTGGATACACACAGGAAACTGTTGGGTCAACTTGGCTGGATGTCCTTTAGGTGGTGGACCATTCTGGATACACACAGGAAACTGTTGGGTCAACTTGGCTGGATGTCCTTTAGGTGGTGGACCATTCTGGATACACACAGGAAACAGTTGGGTCAACTTGGCTGGATGTCCTTTAGGTGGTGGACCATTCTGGATACACACAGGAAACTGTTGGGTCAACTTGGCTGGATGTCCTTTAGGTGGTGGACCATTCTGGATACACACAGGAAACTGTTGGGTCAACTTGGCTGGATGTCCTTTAGGTGGTGGACCATTCTGGATACACACAGGAAACTGTTGGGTCAACTTGGCTGGATGTCCTTTAGGTGGTGGACCATTCTGGATACACACAGGAAACTGTTGGGTCAACTTGGCTGGATGTCCTTTAGGTGGTGGACCATTCTGGATACACACAGGAAACAGTTGGGTCAACTTGGCTGGATGTCCTTTAGGTGGTGGACCATTCTGGATACACACAGGAAACTGTTGGGTCAACTTGGCTGGATGTCCTTTAGGTGGTGGGCCATTCTGGATACACACAGGAAACTGTTGGGTCAACTTGGCTGGATGTCCTTTAGGTGGTGGACCATTCTGGATACACACAGGAAACTGTTGGGTCAACTTGGCTGGATGTCCTTTAGGTGGTGGACCATTCTGGATACACACAGGAAACTGTTGGGTCAACTTGGCTGGATGTCCTTTAGGTGGTGGACCATTCTGGATACACACAGGAAACTGTTGGGTCAACTTGGCTGGATGTCCTTTAGGTGGTGGACCATTCTGGATACACACAGGAAACAGTTGGGTCAACTTGGCTGGATGTCCTTTAGGTGGTGGACCATTCTGGATACACACAGGAAACTGTTGGGTCAACTTGGCTGGATGTCCTTTAGGTGGTGGACCATTCTGGATACACACAGGAAACAGTTGGGTCAACTTGGCTGGATGTCCTTTAGGTGGTGGACCATTCTGGATACACACAGGAAACTGTTGGGTCAACTTGGCTGGATGTCCTTTAGGTGGTGGACCATTCTGGATACACACAGGAAACAGTTGGGTCAACTTGGCTGGATGTCCTTTAGGTGGTGGACCATTCTGGATACACACAGGAAACTGTTGGGTCAACTTGGCTGGATGTCCTTTAGGTGGTGGACCATTCTGGATACACACAGGAAACTGTTGGGTCAACTTGGCTGGATGTCCTTTAGGTGGTGGACCATTCTGGATACACACAGGAAACTGTTGGGTCAACTTGGCTGGATGTCCTTTAGGTGGTGGACCATTCTGGATACACACAGGAAACTGTTGGGTCAACTTGGCTGGATGTCCTTTAGGTGGTGGACCATTCTGGATACACACAGGAAACTGTTGGGTCAACTTGGCTGGATGTCCTTTAGGTGGTGGACCATTCTGGATACACACAGGAAACAGTTGGGTCAACTTGGCTGGATGTCCTTTAGGTGGTGGACCATTCTGGATACACACAGGAAACTGTTGGGTCAACTTGGCTGGATGTCCTTTAGGTGGTGGACCATTCTGGATACACACAGGAAACTGTTGGGTCAACTTGGCTGGATGTCCTTTAGGTGGTGGACCATTCTGGATACACACAGGAAACTGTTGGGTCAACTTGGCTGGATGTCCTTTAGGTGGTGGACCATTCTGGATACACACAGGAAACTGTTGGGTCAACTTGGCTGGATGTCCTTTAGGTGGTGGACCATTCTGGATACACACAGGAAACTGTTGGGTCAACTTGGCTGGATGTCCTTTAGGTGGTGGACCATTCTGGATACACACAGGAAACTGTTGGGTCAACTTGGCTGGATGTCCTTTAGGTGGTGGACCATTCTGGATACACACAGGAAACTGTTGGGTCAACTTGGCTGGATGTCCTTTAGGTGGTGGACCATTCTGGATACACACAGGAAACTGTTGGGTCAACTTGGCTGGATGTCCTTTAGGTGGTGGACCATTCTGGATACACACAGGAAACGTTGGGTCAACTTGGCTGGATGTCCTTTAGGTGGTGGACCATTCTGGATACACACAGGAAACTGTTGGGTCAACTTGGCTGGATGTCCTTTAGGTGGTGGACCATTCTGGATACACACAGGAAACTGTTGGGTCAACTTGGCTGGATGTCCTTTAGGTGGTGGACCATTCTGGATACACACAGGAAACAGTTGGGTCAACTTGGCTGGATGTCCTTTTAGGTGGTGGACCATTCTGGATACACACAGGAAACTGTTGGGTCAACTTGGCTGGATGTCCTTTAGGTGGTGGACCATTCTGGATACACACAGGAAACTGTTGGGTCAACTTGGCTGGTGTCCTTTAGGTGGTGGACCATTCTGGATACACACAGGAAACTGTTGGGTCAACTTGGCTGGATGTCCTTTAGGTGGTGGACCATTCTGGATACCACAGGAAACTGTTGGGTCAACTTGGCTGAGTCCTTTAGGTGGTGGACCATTCTGGATACACACAGGAAACTGTTGGTCAACTTGGCTGGATGTCCTTTAGGTGGTGGACATTCTGGATACACACAGGAAACTGTTGGGTCAACTTGGCTGGAAGTCCTTTAGGTGGTGGACCATTCTGGATACACACAGGAAACTGTTGGGTCAACTTGGCTGGATGTCCTTTAGGTGGTGGACCATTCTGGATACACACAGGAAACTGTTGGGTCAACTTGGCTGGATGTCCTTTAGTGGTGGACCATCTGGATACACACAGAAACTGTTGGGTCAACTTGGCTGGATGTCCTTTAGGTGGTGGACCATTCTGGATACACACAGGAAACTGTTGGGTCAACTTGGCTGGATGTCCTTTAGGTGGTGGACCATTCTGGATACACACAGGAAACTGTTGGGTCAACTTGGCTGGATGTCCTTTAGGTGGTGGACCATTCTGGATACACACAGGAAACTGTTGGGTCAACTTGGCTGGATGTCCTTTAGGTGGGTGGACCATTCTGGATACACCAGGAAACTGTTGGGTCAACTTGGCTGGATGTCCTTTAGGTGGTGGACCATTCTGGATACACACAGGAAACTGTTGGGTCAACTTGGCTGGATGTCCTTTAGGTGGTGGACCATTCTGGATACACACAGGAAACTGTTGGGTCAACTTGGCTGGATGTCCTTTAGGTGGTGGACCATTCTGGATACACACAGGAAACAGTTGGGTCAACTTGGCTGGAGGTCCTTTAGGTGGTGGACCATTCTGGATACACACAGGAAACTGTTGGGTCAACTTGGCTGGATGTCCTTTAGGTGGTGGACCATTCTGGATACACACAGGAAACTGTTGGGTCAACTTGGCTGGATGTCCTTTAGGTGGTGGACCATTCTGGATACACACAGGAAACAGTTGGGTCAACTTGGCTGGAGTCCTTTAGGTGGTGGACCATTCTGGATACACACAGGAAACTGTTGGGTCAACTTGGCTGGATGTCCTTTAGGTGGTGGACCATTCTGGATACACACAGGAAACTGTTGGGTCAACTTGGCTGGATGTCCTTTAGGTGGTGGGACCATTCTGGATACACACAGGAAACTGTTGGGTCAACTTGGCTGGATGTCCTTTAGGTGGTGGACCATTCTGGATACACACAGGAACTGTTGGGTCAACTTGGCTGGATGTCCTTTAGGTGGTGGACCATTCTGGATACACACAGGAACTGTTGGTCAACTTGGCTGGATGTCCTTTAGGTGGTGGACCATTCTGGATACACACAGGAAACTGTTGGGTCAACTTGGCTGGAAGTCCTTTAGGTGGTGGACCATTCTGGATACACACAGGAAACTGTTGGGTCAACTTGGCTGGATGTCCTTTAGGTGGTGGACATTCTGGATACACACAGGAAACAGTTGGGTCACTTGGCTGGATGTCCTTTAGGTGGTGGGCCATTCTGGATACACACAGAAAACTGTTGGGTCAACTTGGCTGGGATGTCCTTTAGGTGGTGGACCATCTCTGATACACACAGGAAACTGTTGGGTCAACTTGGCTGGAT